>NW_026963316.1:300000-450949 GCF_036588685.1 Mytilus trossulus | reverse complement strand
TCCATATATTCGCGATAAAGACATATAATTTGGACACAGTTATTAAATCATCAGCCTAAAGTCTTTAATATACCCCAATCGAACTTCATTAATCAAAAAACGCGTTTTAAATATAACCAAACAGTCAAAATGAGCTGGTCAATGGTCCCAAGTCTGTAAAAAGTAACGTTTTCTGTAAAGGGGGGTACCTGTAAAGAAAGTCATTTTAAATGGTGAATAATTGTCTCTTTAATCCAAAATTTTGAACTTAAGCAGCAGTAGTATATAGTAATCGACTAACGTAAAGGTTGTCCGATTTTATTTCAATATGTGTCAGTATAGGTTAAAAGGAAGTAAATATAGATCGCTGGCGCCACCTAGATTTTACATCCAAGATAATAGGTAGAAGTAAATTTATTTTCTGCTGCCTTGGTAATTAGAAATTAAAATTGAAATAGTGAGAAATGAGTGTTGGCCATTGGTGTAGAAATAGCGAGAAATTTAGAGAAAACTCTCTAAGACTAGCAAGATTTTCTGTGCCAAATTAAGCATGGGGTGTTCTTCATTCATACTATTTCGAAAATTCCGGAACCGTTGAGTACCCTTAAAAAATGCCATTTTTCTATCAAAAAAGCTGCGGCACCATATGTGTTTGACCATTGCGATTACACCCAAAGGTGTTGATAATTCAGAATTCAAATTTTTTTTTAATGGATCTTTGATAGTGAAAAGGCAGGACCAAATAAGGCTACCATTGTCGCCTATGTAAATAATTACTTCCTTGTAACCTAAAGCAAAATGACGATTTCTGGCGCATCACTGTATTTTTCGAGATATTTTAGAAATTGGATCGGTAAATTAATAAGGTACTAAGTGATTAACTATATCAGAAGAAAATTGCTGATCGCCGTGAAACTATAGTCTATATCAAATTTTTACTGTTTTTTTTGTTCTTCTGTCTCAGGGGTAGGGTTCATCGAGCTACTGTAAAAACGAGAATTCTGTCAAGGACTCTGTCTTTAATATTTTCTCCTCATCCTCGATAACACTGAATGTATTTATGCATATCTAAAAAAAGGGGGGCTTATTTTTGCTCATATTAGCGATTTTTTTGTATTTTTAATGGCTAAAATGTGCCAAAATGACCGTAAAATATTAAAAATTAGGTAAAAAATTAAAGGCTATACATGTTTCTCCTTAGTATCGTCGAATTGAATATTCTGAACACAATTCATATAAAACACATAACAGCAATGATGAATTCTTAGTTTCAGCATTTTTATAGTCTATTTCATAAAATATTTTGACTCTTATGCAACGGTGTCCATATATTCGCGATAAAGACATATAATTTGGACACAGTTATTAAATCATCAGCCTAAAGTCTTTAATATACCCCAATCGAACTTCATTAATCAAAAAACGCGTTTTAAATATAACCAAACAGTCAAAATGAGCTGGTCAATGGTCCCAAGTCTGTAAAAAGTAACGTTTTCTGTAAAGGGGGGTACCTGTAAAGAAAGTCATTTTAAATGGTGAATAATTGTCTCTTTAATCCAAAATTTTGAACTTAAGCAGCAGTAGTATATAGTAATCGACTAACGTAAAGGTTGTCCGATTTTATTTCAATATGTGTCAGTATAGGTTAAAAGGAAGTAAATATAGATCGCTGGCGCCACCTAGATTTTACATCCAAGATAATAGGTAGAAGTAAATTTATTTTCTGCTGCCTTGGTAATTAGAAATTAAAATTGAAATAGTGAGAAATGAGTGTTGGCCATTGGTGTAGAAATAGCGAGAAATTTAGAGAAAACTCTCTAAGACTAGCAAGATTTTCTGTGCCAAATTAAGCATGGGGTGTTCTTCATTCATACTATTTCGAAAATTCCGGAACCGTTGAGTACCCTTAAAAAATGCCATTTTTCTATCAAAAAAGCTGCGGCACCATATGTGTTTGACCATTGCGATTACACCCAAAGGTGTTGATAATTCAGAATTCAAATTTTTTTTTTAATGGATCTTTGATAGTGAAAAGGCAGGACCAAATAAGGCTACCATTGTCGCCTATGTAAATAATTACTTCCTTGTAACCTAAAGCAAAATGACGATTTCTGGCGCATCACTGTATTTTTCGAGATATTTTAGAAATTGGATCGGTAAATTAATAAGGTACTAAGTGATTAACTATATCAGAAGAAAATTGCTGATCGCCGTGAAACTATAGTCTATATCAAATTTTTACTGTTTTTTTGTTCTTCTGTCTCAGGGGTAGGGTTCATCGAGCTACTGTAAAAACGAGAATTCTGTCAAGGACTCTGTCTTTAATATTTTCTCCTCATCCTCGATAACACTGAATGTATTTATGCATATCTAAAAAAAGGGGGGCTTATTTTTGCTCATATTAGCGATTTTTTTGTATTTTTAATGGCTAAAATGTGCCAAAATGACCGTAAAATATTAAAAATTAGGTAAAAAATTAAAGGCTATACATGTTTCTCCTTAGTATCGTCGAATTGAATATTCTGAACACAATTCATATAAAACACATAACAGCAATGATGAATTCTTAGTTTCAGCATTTTTATAGTCTATTTCATAAAATATTTTGACTCTTATGCAACGGTGTCCATATATTCGCGATAAAGACATATAATTTGGACACAGTTATTAAATCATCAGCCTAAAGTCTTTAATATACCCCAATCGAACTTCATTAATCAAAAAACGCGTTTTAAATATAACCAAACAGTCAAAATGAGCTGGTCAATGGTCCCAAGTCTGTAAAAAGTAACGTTTTCTGTAAAGGGGGGTACCTGTAAAGAAAGTCATTTTAAATGTGAATAATTGTCTCTTTAATCCAAAATTTTGAACTTAAGCAGCAGTAGTATATAGTAATCGACTAACGTAAAGGTTGTCCGATTTTATTTCAATATGTGTCAGTATAGGTTAAAAGGAAGTAAATATAGATCGCTGGCGCCACCTAGATTTTACATCCAAGATAATAGGTAGAAGTAAATTTATTTTCTGCTGCCTTGGTAATTAGAAATTAAAATTGAAATAGTGAGAAATGAGTGTTGGCCATTGGTGTAGAAATAGCGAGAAATTTAGAGAAAACTCTCTAAGACTAGCAAGATTTTCTGTGCCAAATTAAGCATGGGGTGTTCTTCATTCATACTATTTCGAAAATTCCGGAACCGTTGAGTACCCTTAAAAATGCCATTTTTCTATCAAAAAAGCTGCGGCACCATATGTGTTTGACCATTGCGATTACACCCAAAGGTGTTGATAATTCAGAATTCAAATTTTTTTTTAATGGATCTTTGATAGTGAAAAGGCAGGACCAAATAAGGCTACCATTGTCGCCTATGTAAATAATTACTTCCTTGTAACCTAAAGCAAAATGACGATTTCTGGCGCATCACTGTATTTTTCGAGATATTTTAGAAATTGGATCGGTAAATTAATAAGGTACTAAGTGATTAACTATATCAGAAGAAAATTGCTGATCGCCGTGAAACTATAGTCTATATCAAATTTTTACTGTTTTTTTGTTCTTCTGTCTCAGGGGTAGGGTTCATCGAGCTACTGTAAAAACGAGAATTCTGTCAAGGACTCTGTCTTTAATATTTTCTCCTCATCCTCGATAACACTGAATGTATTTATGCATATCTAAAAAAAGGGGGGCTTATTTTTGCTCATATTAGCGATTTTTTTGTATTTTTAATGGCTAAAATGTGCCAAAATGACCGTAAAATATTAAAAATTAGGTAAAAAATTAAAGGCTATACATGTTTCTCCTTAGTATCGTCGAATTGAATATTCTGAACACAATTCATATAAAACACATAACAGCAATGATGAATTCTTAGTTTCAGCATTTTTATAGTCTATTTCATAAAATATTTTGACTCTTATGCAACGGTGTCCATATATTCGCGATAAAGACATATAATTTGGACACAGTTATTAAATCATCAGCCTAAAGTCTTTAATATACCCCAATCGAACTTCATTAATCAAAAAACGCGTTTTAAATATAACCAAACAGTCAAAATGAGCTGGTCAATGGTCCCAAGTCTGTAAAAAGTAACGTTTTCTGTAAAGGGGGGTACCTGTAAAGAAAGTCATTTTAAATGGTGAATAATTGTCTCTTTAATCCAAAATTTTGAACTTAAGCAGCAGTAGTATATAGTAATCGACTAACGTAAAGGTTGTCCGATTTTATTTCAATATGTGTCAGTATAGGTTAAAAGGAAGTAAATATAGATCGCTGGCGCCACCTAGATTTTACATCCAAGATAATAGGTAGAAGTAAATTTATTTTCTGCTGCCTTGGTAATTAGAAATTAAAATTGAAATAGTGAGAAATGAGTGTTGGCCATTGGTGTAGAAATAGCGAGAAATTTAGAGAAAACTCTCTAAGACTAGCAAGATTTTCTGTGCCAAATTAAGCATGGGGTGTTCTTCATTCATACTATTTCGAAAATTCCGGAACCGTTGAGTACCCTTAAAAAATGCCATTTTTCTATCAAAAAAGCTGCGGCACCATATGTGTTTGACCATTGCGATTACACCCAAAGGTGTTGATAATTCAGAATTCAAATTTTTTTTTAATGGATCTTTGATAGTGAAAAGGCAGGACCAAATAAGGCTACCATTGTCGCCTATGTAAATAATTACTTCCTTGTAACCTAAAGCAAAATGACGATTTCTGGCGCATCACTGTATTTTTCGAGATATTTTAGAAATTGGATCGGTAAATTAATAAGGTACTAAGTGATTAACTATATCAGAAGAAAATTGCTGATCGCCGTGAAACTATAGTCTATATCAAATTTTTACTGTTTTTTTGTTCTTCTGTCTCAGGGGTAGGGTTCATCGAGCTACTGTAAAAACGAGAATTCTGTCAAGGACTCTGTCTTTAATATTTTCTCCTCATCCTCGATAACACTGAATGTATTTATGCATATCTAAAAAAAGGGGGGCTTATTTTTGCTCATATTAGCGATTTTTTTGTATTTTTAATGGCTAAAATGTGCCAAAATGACCGTAAAATATTAAAAATTAGGTAAAAAATTAAAGGCTATACATGTTTCTCCTTAGTATCGTCGAATTGAATATTCTGAACACAATTCATATAAAACACATAACAGCAATGATGAATTCTTAGTTTCAGCATTTTTATAGTCTATTTCATAAAATATTTTGACTCTTATGCAACGGTGTCCATATATTCGCGATAAAGACATATAATTTGGACACAGTTATTAAATCATCAGCCTAAAGTCTTTAATATACCCCAATCGAACTTCATTAATCAAAAAACGCGTTTTAAATATAACCAAACAGTCAAAATGAGCTGGTCAATGGTCCCAAGTCTGTAAAAAGTAACGTTTTCTGTAAAGGGGGGTACCTGTAAAGAAAGTCATTTTAAATGGTGAATAATTGTCTCTTTAATCCAAAATTTTGAACTTAAGCAGCAGTAGTATATAGTAATCGACTAACGTAAAGGTTGTCCGATTTTATTTCAATATGTGTCAGTATAGGTTAAAAGGAAGTAAATATAGATCGCTGGCGCCACCTAGATTTTACATCCAAGATAATAGGTAGAAGTAAATTTATTTTCTGCTGCCTTGGTAATTAGAAATTAAAATTGAAATAGTGAGAAATGAGTGTTGGCCATTGGTGTAGAAATAGCGAGAAATTTAGAGAAAACTCTCTAAGACTAGCAAGATTTTCTGTGCCAAATTAAGCATGGGGTGTTCTTCATTCATACTATTTCGAAAATTCCGGAACCGTTGAGTACCCTTAAAAAATGCCATTTTTCTATCAAAAAAGCTGCGGCACCATATGTGTTTGACCATTGCGATTACACCCAAAGGTGTTGATAATTCAGAATTCAAATTTTTTTTTAATGGATCTTTGATAGTGAAAAGGCAGGACCAAATAAGGCTACCATTGTCGCCTATGTAAATAATTACTTCCTTGTAACCTAAAGCAAAATGACGATTTCTGGCGCATCACTGTATTTTTCGAGATATTTTAGAAATTGGATCGGTAAATTAATAAGGTACTAAGTGATTAACTATATCAGAAGAAAATTGCTGATCGCCGTGAAACTATAGTCTATATCAAATTTTTACTGTTTTTTTGTTCTTCTGTCTCAGGGGTAGGGTTCATCGAGCTACTGTAAAAACGAGAATTCTGTCAAGGACTCTGTCTTTAATATTTTCTCCTCATCCTCGATAACACTGAATGTATTTATGCATATCTAAAAAAAGGGGGGCTTATTTTTGCTCATATTAGCGATTTTTTTGTATTTTTAATGGCTAAAATGTGCCAAAATGACCGTAAAATATTAAAAATTAGGTAAAAAATTAAAGGCTATACATGTTTCTCCTTAGTATCGTCGAATTGAATATTCTGAACACAATTCATATAAAACACATAACAGCAATGATGAATTCTTAGTTTCAGCATTTTTATAGTCTATTTCATAAAATATTTTGACTCTTATGCAACGGTGTCCATATATTCGCGATAAAGACATATAATTTGGACACAGTTATTAAATCATCAGCCTAAAGTCTTTAATATACCCCAATCGAACTTCATTAATCAAAAAACGCGTTTTAAATATAACCAAACAGTCAAAATGAGCTGGTCAATGGTCCCAAGTCTGTAAAAAGTAACGTTTTCTGTAAAGGGGGGTACCTGTAAAGAAAGTCATTTTAAATGGTGAATAATTGTCTCTTTAATCCAAAATTTTGAACTTAAGCAGCAGTAGTATATAGTAATCGACTAACGTAAAGGTTGTCCGATTTTATTTCAATATGTGTCAGTATAGGTTAAAAGGAAGTAAATATAGATCGCTGGCGCCACCTAGATTTTACATCCAAGATAATAGGTAGAAGTAAATTTATTTTCTGCTGCCTTGGTAATTAGAAATTAAAATTGAAATAGTGAGAAATGAGTGTTGGCCATTGGTGTAGAAATAGCGAGAAATTTAGAGAAAACTCTCTAAGACTAGCAAGATTTTCTGTGCCAAATTAAGCATGGGGTGTTCTTCATTCATACTATTTCGAAAATTCCGGAACCGTTGAGTACCCTTAAAAAATGCCATTTTTCTATCAAAAAAGCTGCGGCACCATATGTGTTTGACCATTGCGATTACACCCAAAGGTGTTGATAATTCAGAATTCAAATTTTTTTTTAATGGATCTTTGATAGTGAAAAGGCAGGACCAAATAAGGCTACCATTGTCGCCTATGTAAATAATTACTTCCTTGTAACCTAAAGCAAAATGACGATTTCTGGCGCATCACTGTATTTTTCGAGATATTTTAGAAATTGGATCGGTAAATTAATAAGGTACTAAGTGATTAACTATATCAGAAGAAAATTGCTGATCGCCGTGAAACTATAGTCTATATCAAATTTTTACTGTTTTTTTGTTCTTCTGTCTCAGGGGTAGGGTTCATCGAGCTACTGTAAAAACGAGAATTCTGTCAAGGACTCTGTCTTTAATATTTTCTCCTCATCCTCGATAACACTGAATGTATTTATGCATATCTAAAAAAAGGGGGGCTTATTTTTGCTCATATTAGCGATTTTTTTGTATTTTTAATGGCTAAAATGTGCCAAAATGACCGTAAAATATTAAAAATTAGGTAAAAAATTAAAGGCTATACATGTTTCTCCTTAGTATCGTCGAATTGAATATTCTGAACACAATTCATATAAAACACATAACAGCAATGATGAATTCTTAGTTTCAGCATTTTTATAGTCTATTTCATAAAATATTTTGACTCTTATGCAACGGTGTCCATATATTCGCGATAAAGACATATAATTTGGACACAGTTATTAAATCATCAGCCTAAAGTCTTTAATATACCCCAATCGAACTTCATTAATCAAAAAACGCGTTTTAAATATAACCAAACAGTCAAAATGAGCTGGTCAATGGTCCCAAGTCTGTAAAAAGTAACGTTTTCTGTAAAGGGGGGTACCTGTAAAGAAAGTCATTTTAAATGGTGAATAATTGTCTCTTTAATCCAAAATTTTGAACTTAAGCAGCAGTAGTATATAGTAATCGACTAACGTAAAGGTTGTCCGATTTTATTTCAATATGTGTCAGTATAGGTTAAAAGGAAGTAAATATAGATCGCTGGCGCCACCTAGATTTTACATCCAAGATAATAGGTAGAAGTAAATTTATTTTCTGCTGCCTTGGTAATTAGAAATTAAAATTGAAATAGTGAGAAATGAGTGTTGGCCATTGGTGTAGAAATAGCGAGAAATTTAGAGAAAACTCTCTAAGACTAGCAAGATTTTCTGTGCCAAATTAAGCATGGGGTGTTCTTCATTCATACTATTTCGAAAATTCCGGAACCGTTGAGTACCCTTAAAAAATGCCATTTTTCTATCAAAAAAGCTGCGGCACCATATGTGTTTGACCATTGCGATTACACCCAAAGGTGTTGATAATTCAGAATTCAAATTTTTTTTTAATGGATCTTTGATAGTGAAAAGGCAGGACCAAATAAGGCTACCATTGTCGCCTATGTAAATAATTACTTCCTTGTAACCTAAAGCAAAATGACGATTTCTGGCGCATCACTGTATTTTTCGAGATATTTTAGAAATTGGATCGGTAAATTAATAAGGTACTAAGTGATTAACTATATCAGAAGAAAATTGCTGATCGCCGTGAAACTATAGTCTATATCAAATTTTTACTGTTTTTTTGTTCTTCTGTCTCAGGGGTAGGGTTCATCGAGCTACTGTAAAAACGAGAATTCTGTCAAGGACTCTGTCTTTAATATTTTCTCCTCATCCTCGATAACACTGAATGTATTTATGCATATCTAAAAAAAGGGGGGCTTATTTTTGCTCATATTAGCGATTTTTTTGTATTTTTAATGGCTAAAATGTGCCAAAATGACCGTAAAATATTAAAAATTAGGTAAAAAATTAAAGGCTATACATGTTTCTCCTTAGTATCGTCGAATTGAATATTCTGAACACAATTCATATAAAACACATAACAGCAATGATGAATTCTTAGTTTCAGCATTTTTATAGTCTATTTCATAAAATATTTTGACTCTTATGCAACGGTGTCCATATATTCGCGATAAAGACATATAATTTGGACACAGTTATTAAATCATCAGCCTAAAGTCTTTAATATACCCCAATCGAACTTCATTAATCAAAAAACGCGTTTTAAATATAACCAAACAGTCAAAATGAGCTGGTCAATGGTCCCAAGTCTGTAAAAAGTAACGTTTTCTGTAAAGGGGGGTACCTGTAAAGAAAGTCATTTTAAATGGTGAATAATTGTCTCTTTAATCCAAAATTTTGAACTTAAGCAGCAGTAGTATATAGTAATCGACTAACGTAAAGGTTGTCCGATTTTATTTCAATATGTGTCAGTATAGCAAAATGACGATTTCTGGCGCATCACTGTATTTTTCGAGATATTTTAGAAATTGGATCGGTAAATTAATAAGGTACTAAGTGATTAACTATATCAGAAGAAAATTGCTGATCGCCGTGAAACTATAGTCTATATCAAATTTTTACTGTTTTTTTGTTCTTCTGTCTCAGGGGTAGGGTTCATCGAGCTACTGTAAAAACGAGAATTCTGTCAAGGACTCTGTCTTTAATATTTTCTCCTCATCCTCGATAACACTGAATGTATTTATGCATATCTAAAAAAAGGGGGGCTTATTTTTGCTCATATTAGCGATTTTTTTGTATTTTTAATGGCTAAAATGTGCCAAAATGACCGTAAAATATTAAAAATTAGGTAAAAAATTAAAGGCTATACATGTTTCTCCTTAGTATCGTCGAATTGAATATTCTGAACACAATTCATATAAAACACATAACAGCAATGATGAATTCTTAGTTTCAGCATTTTTATAGTCTATTTCATAAAATATTTTGACTCTTATGCAACGGTGTCCATATATTCGCGATAAAGACATATAATTTGGACACAGTTATTAAATCATCAGCCTAAAGTCTTTAATATACCCCAATCGAACTTCATTAATCAAAAAACGCGTTTTAAATATAACCAAACAGTCAAAATGAGCTGGTCAATGGTCCCAAGTCTGTAAAAAGTAACGTTTTCTGTAAAGGGGGGTACCTGTAAAGAAAGTCATTTTAAATGGTGAATAATTGTCTCTTTAATCCAAAATTTTGAACTTAAGCAGCAGTAGTATATAGTAATCGACTAACGTAAAGGTTGTCCGATTTTATTTCAATATGTGTCAGTATAGGTTAAAAGGAAGTAAATATAGATCGCTGGCGCCACCTAGATTTTACATCCAAGATAATAGGTAGAAGTAAATTTATTTTCTGCTGCCTTGGTAATTAGAAATTAAAATTGAAATAGTGAGAAATGAGTGTTGGCCATTGGTGTAGAAATAGCGAGAAATTTAGAGAAAACTCTCTAAGACTAGCAAGATTTTCTGTGCCAAATTAAGCATGGGGTGTTCTTCATTCATACTATTTCGAAAATTCCGGAACCGTTGAGTACCCTTAAAAAATGCCATTTTTCTATCAAAAAAGCTGCGGCACCATATGTGTTTGACCATTGCGATTACACCCAAAGGTGTTGATAATTCAGAATTCAAATTTTTTTTTAATGGATCTTTGATAGTGAAAAGGCAGGACCAAATAAGGCTACCATTGTCGCCTATGTAAATAATTACTTCCTTGTAACCTAAAGCAAAATGACGATTTCTGGCGCATCACTGTATTTTTCGAGATATTTTAGAAATTGGATCGGTAAATTAATAAGGTACTAAGTGATTAACTATATCAGAAGAAAATTGCTGATCGCCGTGAAACTATAGTCTATATCAAATTTTTACTGTTTTTTTGTTCTTCTGTCTCAGGGGTAGGGTTCATCGAGCTACTGTAAAAACGAGAATTCTGTCAAGGACTCTGTCTTTAATATTTTCTCCTCATCCTCGATAACACTGAATGTATTTATGCATATCTAAAAAAAGGGGGGCTTATTTTTGCTCATATTAGCGATTTTTTTGTATTTTTAATGGCTAAAATGTGCCAAAATGACCGTAAAATATTAAAAATTAGGTAAAAAATTAAAGGCTATACATGTTTCTCCTTAGTATCGTCGAATTGAATATTCTGAACACAATTCATATAAAACACATAACAGCAATGATGAATTCTTAGTTTCAGCATTTTTATAGTCTATTTCATAAAATATTTTGACTCTTATGCAACGGTGTCCATATATTCGCGATAAAGACATATAATTTGGACACAGTTATTAAATCATCAGCCTAAAGTCTTTAATATACCCCAATCGAACTTCATTAATCAAAAAACGCGTTTTAAATATAACCAAACAGTCAAAATGAGCTGGTCAATGGTCCCAAGTCTGTAAAAAGTAACGTTTTCTGTAAAGGGGGGTACCTGTAAAGAAAGTCATTTTAAATGGTGAATAATTGTCTCTTTAATCCAAAATTTTGAACTTAAGCAGCAGTAGTATATAGTAATCGACTAACGTAAAGGTTGTCCGATTTTATTTCAATATGTGTCAGTATAAAGCAAAATGACGATTTCTGGCGCATCACTGTATTTTTCGAGATATTTTAGAAATTGGATCTATAAATTAATAAGGTACTAAGTGATTAACTATATCAGAAGAAAATTGCTGATCGCCGTGAAACTATAGTCTATATCAAATTTTTACTGTTTTTTTGTTCTTCTGTCTCAGGGGTAGGGTTCATCGAGCTACTGTAAAAACGAGAATTCTGTCAAGGACTCTGTCTTTAATATTTTCTCCTCATCCTCGATAACACTGAATGTATTTATGCATATCTAAAAAAAGGGGGGCTTATTTTTGCTCATATTAGCGATTTTTTTGTATTTTTAATGGCTAAAATGTGCCAAAATGACCGTAAAATATTAAAAATTAGGTAAAAAATTAAAGGCTATACATGTTTCTCCTTAGTATCGTCGAATTGAATATTCTGAACACAATTCATATAAAACACATAACAGCAATGATGAATTCTTAGTTTCAGCATTTTTATAGTCTATTTCATAAAATATTTTGACTCTTATGCAACGGTGTCCATATATTCGCGATAAAGACATATAATTTGGACACAGTTATTAAATCATCAGCCTAAAGTCTTTAATATACCCCAATCGAACTTCATTAATCAAAAAACGCGTTTTAAATATAACCAAACAGTCAAAATGAGCTGGTCAATGGTCCCAAGTCTGTAAAAAGTAACGTTTTCTGTAAAGGGGGGTACCTGTAAAGAAAGTCATTTTAAATGGTGAATAATTGTCTCTTTAATCCAAAATTTTGAACTTAAGCAGCAGTAGTATATAGTAATCGACTAACGTAAAGGTTGTCCGATTTTATTTCAATATGTGTCAGTATAGGTTAAAAGGAAGTAAATATAGATCGCTGGCGCCACCTAGATTTTACATCCAAGATAATAGGTAGAAGTAAATTTATTTTCTGCTGCCTTGGTAATTAGAAATTAAAATTGAAATAGTGAGAAATGAGTGTTGGCCATTGGTGTAGAAATAGCGAGAAATTTAGAGAAAACTCTCTAAGACTAGCAAGATTTTCTGTGCCAAATTAAGCATGGGGTGTTCTTCATTCATACTATTTCGAAAATTCCGGAACCGTTGAGTACCCTTAAAAAATGCCATTTTTCTATCAAAAAAGCTGCGGCACCATATGTGTTTGACCATTGCGATTACACCCAAAGGTGTTGATAATTCAGAATTCAAATTTTTTTTTAATGGATCTTTGATAGTGAAAAGGCAGGACCAAATAAGGCTACCATTGTCGCCTATGTAAATAATTACTTCCTTGTAACCTAAAGCAAAATGACGATTTCTGGCGCATCACTGTATTTTTCGAGATATTTTAGAAATTGGATCGGTAAATTAATAAGGTACTAAGTGATTAACTATATCAGAAGAAAATTGCTGATCGCCGTGAAACTATAGTCTATATCAAATTTTTACTGTTTTTTTGTTCTTCTGTCTCAGGGGTAGGGTTCATCGAGCTACTGTAAAAACGAGAATTCTGTCAAGGACTCTGTCTTTAATATTTTCTCCTCATCCTCGATAACACTGAATGTATTTATGCATATCTAAAAAAAGGGGGGCTTATTTTTGCTCATATTAGCGATTTTTTTGTATTTTTAATGGCTAAAATGTGCCAAAATGACCGTAAAATATTAAAAATTAGGTAAAAAATTAAAGGCTATACATGTTTCTCCTTAGTATCGTCGAATTGAATATTCTGAACACAATTCATATAAAACACATAACAGCAATGATGAATTCTTAGTTTCAGCATTTTTATAGTCTATTTCATAAAATATTTTGACTCTTATGCAACGGTGTCCATATATTCGCGATAAAGACATATAATTTGGACACAGTTATTAAATCATCAGCCTAAAGTCTTTAATATACCCCAATCGAACTTCATTAATCAAAAAACGCGTTTTAAATATAACCAAACAGTCAAAATGAGCTGGTCAATGGTCCCAAGTCTGTAAAAAGTAACGTTTTCTGTAAAGGGGGGTACCTGTAAAGAAAGTCATTTTAAATGGTGAATAATTGTCTCTTTAATCCAAAATTTTGAACTTAAGCAGCAGTAGTATATAGTAATCGACTAACGTAAAGGTTGTCCGATTTTATTTCAATATGTGTCAGTATAGGTTAAAAGGAAGTAAATATAGATCGCTGGCGCCACCTAGATTTTACATCCAAGATAATAGGTAGAAGTAAATTTATTTTCTGCTGCCTTGGTAATTAGAAATTAAAATTGAAATAGTGAGAAATGAGTGTTGGCCATTGGTGTAGAAATAGCGAGAAATTTAGAGAAAACTCTCTAAGACTAGCAAGATTTTCTGTGCCAAATTAAGCATGGGGTGTTCTTCATTCATACTATTTCGAAAATTCCGGAACCGTTGAGTACCCTTAAAAAATGCCATTTTTCTATCAAAAAAGCTGCGGCACCATATGTGTTTGACCATTGCGATTACACCCAAAGGTGTTGATAATTCAGAATTCAAATTTTTTTTTAATGGATCTTTGATAGTGAAAAGGCAGGACCAAATAAGGCTACCATTGTCGCCTATGTAAATAATTACTTCCTTGTAACCTAAAGCAAAATGACGATTTCTGGCGCATCACTGTATTTTTCGAGATATTTTAGAAATTGGATCGGTAAATTAATAAGGTACTAAGTGATTAACTATATCAGAAGAAAATTGCTGATCGCCGTGAAACTATAGTCTATATCAAATTTTTACTGTTTTTTTGTTCTTCTGTCTCAGGGGTAGGGTTCATCGAGCTACTGTAAAAACGAGAATTCTGTCAAGGACTCTGTCTTTAATATTTTCTCCTCATCCTCGATAACACTGAATGTATTTATGCATATCTAAAAAAAGGGGGGCTTATTTTTGCTCATATTAGCGATTTTTTTGTATTTTTAATGGCTAAAATGTGCCAAAATGACCGTAAAATATTAAAAATTAGGTAAAAAATTAAAGGCTATACATGTTTCTCCTTAGTATCGTCGAATTGAATATTCTGAACACAATTCATATAAAACACATAACAGCAATGATGAATTCTTAGTTTCAGCATTTTTATAGTCTATTTCATAAAATATTTTGACTCTTATGCAACGGTGTCCATATATTCGCGATAAAGACATATAATTTGGACACAGTTATTAAATCATCAGCCTAAAGTCTTTAATATACCCCAATCGAACTTCATTAATCAAAAAACGCGTTTTAAATATAACCAAACAGTCAAAATGAGCTGGTCAATGGTCCCAAGTCTGTAAAAAGTAACGTTTTCTGTAAAGGGGGGTACCTGTAAAGAAAGTCATTTTAAATGGTGAATAATTGTCTCTTTAATCCAAAATTTTGAACTTAAGCAGCAGTAGTATATAGTAATCGACTAACGTAAAGGTTGTCCGATTTTATTTCAATATGTGTCAGTATAAAGCAAAATGACGATTTCTGGCGCATCACTGTATTTTTCGAGATATTTTAGAAATTGGATCGGTAAATTAATAAGGTACTAAGTGATTAACTATATCAGAAGAAAATTGCTGATCGCCGTGAAACTATAGTCTATATCAAATTTTTACTGTTTTTTTGTTCTTCTGTCTCAGGGGTAGGGTTCATCGAGCTACTGTAAAAACGAGAATTCTGTCAAGGACTCTGTCTTTAATATTTTCTCCTCATCCTCGATAACACTGAATGTATTTATGCATATCTAAAAAAAGGGGGGCTTATTTTTGCTCATATTAGCGATTTTTTTGTATTTTTAATGGCTAAAATGTGCCAAAATGACCGTAAAATATTAAAAATTAGGTAAAAAATTAAAGGCTTTACATGTTTCTCCTTAGTATCGTCGAATTGAATATTCTGAACACAATTCATATAAAACACATAACAGCAATGATGAATTCTTAGTTTCAGCATTTTTATAGTCTATTTCATAAAATATTTTGACTCTTATGCAACGGTGTCCATATATTCGCGATAAAGACATATAATTTGGACACAGTTATTAAATCATCAGCCTAAAGTCTTTAATATACCCCAATCGAACTTCATTAATCAAAAAACGCGTTTTAAATATAACCAAACAGTCAAAATGAGCTGGTCAATGGTCCCAAGTCTGTAAAAAGTAACGTTTTCTGTAAAGGGGGGTACCTGTAAAGAAAGTCATTTTAAATGGTGAATAATTGTCTCTTTAATCCAAAATTTTGAACTTAAGCAGCAGTAGTATATAGTAATCGACTAACGTAAAGGTTGTCCGATTTTATTTCAATATGTGTCAGTATAGGTTAAAAGGAAGTAAATATAGATCGCTGGCGCCACCTAGATTTTACATCCAAGATAATAGGTAGAAGTAAATTTATTTTCTGCTGCCTTGGTAATTAGAAATTAAAATTGAAATAGTGAGAAATGAGTGTTGGCCATTGGTGTAGAAATAGCGAGAAATTTAGAGAAAACTCTCTAAGACTAGCAAGATTTTCTGTGCCAAATTAAGCATGGGGTGTTCTTCATTCATACTATTTCGAAAATTCCGGAACCGTTGAGTACCCTTAAAAAATGCCATTTTTCTATCAAAAAAGCTGCGGCACCATATGTGTTTGACCATTGCGATTACACCCAAAGGTGTTGATAATTCAGAATTCAAATTTTTTTTTAATGGATCTTTGATAGTGAAAAGGCAGGACCAAATAAGGCTACCATTGTCGCCTATGTAAATAATTACTTCCTTGTAACCTAAAGCAAAATGACGATTTCTGGCGCATCACTGTATTTTTCGAGATATTTTAGAAATTGGATCGGTAAATTAATAAGGTACTAAGTGATTAACTATATCAGAAGAAAATTGCTGATCGCCGTGAAACTATAGTCTATATCAAATTTTTACTGTTTTTTTGTTCTTCTGTCTCAGGGGTAGGGTTCATCGAGCTACTGTAAAAACGAGAATTCTGTCAAGGACTCTGTCTTTAATATTTTCTCCTCATCCTCGATAACACTGAATGTATTTATGCATATCTAAAAAAAGGGGGGCTTATTTTTGCTCATATTAGCGATTTTTTTGTATTTTTAATGGCTAAAATGTGCCAAAATGACCGTAAAATATTAAAAATTAGGTAAAAAATTAAAGGCTATACATGTTTCTCCTTAGTATCGTCGAATTGAATATTCTGAACACAATTCATATAAAACACATAACAGCAATGATGAATTCTTAGTTTCAGCATTTTTATAGTCTATTTCATAAAATATTTTGACTCTTATGCAACGGTGTCCATATATTCGCGATAAAGACATATAATTTGGACACAGTTATTAAATCATCAGCCTAAAGTCTTTAATATACCCCAATCGAACTTCATTAATCAAAAAACGCGTTTTAAATATAACCAAACAGTCAAAATGAGCTGGTCAATGGTCCCAAGTCTGTAAAAAGTAACGTTTTCTGTAAAGGGGGGTACCTGTAAAGAAAGTCATTTTAAATGGTGAATAATTGTCTCTTTAATCCAAAATTTTGAACTTAAGCAGCAGTAGTATATAGTAATCGACTAACGTAAAGGTTGTCCGATTTTATTTCAATATGTGTCAGTATAGCAAAATGACGATTTCTGGCGCATCACTGTATTTTTCGAGATATTTTAGAAATTGGATCGGTAAATTAATAAGGTACTAAGTGATTAACTATATCAGAAGAAAATTGCTGATCGCCGTGAAACTATAGTCTATATCAAATTTTTACTGTTTTTTTGTTCTTCTGTCTCAGGGGTAGGGTTCATCGAGCTACTGTAAAAACGAGAATTCTGTCAAGGACTCTGTCTTTAATATTTTCTCCTCATCCTCGATAACACTGAATGTATTTATGCATATCTAAAAAAAGGGGGGCTTATTTTTGCTCATATTAGCGATTTTTTTGTATTTTTAATGGCTAAAATGTGCCAAAATGACCGTAAAATATTAAAAATTAGGTAAAAAATTAAAGGCTATACATGTTTCTCCTTAGTATCGTCGAATTGAATATTCTGAACACAATTCATATAAAACACATAACAGCAATGATGAATTCTTAGTTTCAGCATTTTTATAGTCTATTTCATAAAATATTTTGACTCTTATGCAACGGTGTCCATATATTCGCGATAAAGACATATAATTTGGACACAGTTATTAAATCATCAGCCTAAAGTCTTTAATATACCCCAATCGAACTTCATTAATCAAAAAACGCGTTTTAAATATAACCAAACAGTCAAAATGAGCTGGTCAATGGTCCCAAGTCTGTAAAAAGTAACGTTTTCTGTAAAGGGGGGTACCTGTAAAGAAAGTCATTTTAAATGGTGAATAATTGTCTCTTTAATCCAAAATTTTGAACTTAAGCAGCAGTAGTATATAGTAATCGACTAACGTAAAGGTTGTCCGATTTTATTTCAATATGTGTCAGTATAGGTTAAAAGGAAGTAAATATAGATCGCTGGCGCCACCTAGATTTTACATCCAAGATAATAGGTAGAAGTAAATTTATTTTCTGCTGCCTTGGTAATTAGAAATTAAAATTGAAATAGTGAGAAATGAGTGTTGGCCATTGGTGTAGAAATAGCGAGAAATTTAGAGAAAACTCTCTAAGACTAGCAAGATTTTCTGTGCCAAATTAAGCATGGGGTGTTCTTCATTCATACTATTTCGAAAATTCCGGAACCGTTGAGTACCCTTAAAAAATGCCATTTTTCTATCAAAAAAGCTGCGGCACCATATGTGTTTGACCATTGCGATTACACCCAAAGGTGTTGATAATTCAGAATTCAAATTTTTTTTTAATGGATCTTTGATAGTGAAAAGGCAGGACCAAATAAGGCTACCATTGTCGCCTATGTAAATAATTACTTCCTTGTAACCTAAAGCAAAATGACGATTTCTGGCGCATCACTGTATTTTTCGAGATATTTTAGAAATTGGATCGGTAAATTAATAAGGTACTAAGTGATTAACTATATCAGAAGAAAATTGCTGATCGCCGTGAAACTATAGTCTATATCAAATTTTTACTGTTTTTTTGTTCTTCTGTCTCAGGGGTAGGGTTCATCGAGCTACTGTAAAAACGAGAATTCTGTCAAGGACTCTGTCTTTAATATTTTCTCCTCATCCTCGATAACACTGAATGTATTTATGCATATCTAAAAAAAGGGGGGCTTATTTTTGCTCATATTAGCGATTTTTTTGTATTTTTAATGGCTAAAATGTGCCAAAATGACCGTAAAATATTAAAAATTAGGTAAAAAATTAAAGGCTATACATGTTTCTCCTTAGTATCGTCGAATTGAATATTCTGAACACAATTCATATAAAACACATAACAGCAATGATGAATTCTTAGTTTCAGCATTTTTATAGTCTATTTCATAAAATATTTTGACTCTTATGCAACGGTGTCCATATATTCGCGATAAAGACATATAATTTGGACACAGTTATTAAATCATCAGCCTAAAGTCTTTAATATACCCCAATCGAACTTCATTAATCAAAAAACGCGTTTTAAATATAACCAAACAGTCAAAATGAGCTGGTCAATGGTCCCAAGTCTGTAAAAAGTAACGTTTTCTGTAAAGGGGGGTACCTGTAAAGAAAGTCATTTTAAATGGTGAATAATTGTCTCTTTAATCCAAAATTTTGAACTTAAGCAGCAGTAGTATATAGTAATCGACTAACGTAAAGGTTGTCCGATTTTATTTCAATATGTGTCAGTATAGGTTAAAAGGAAGTAAATATAGATCGCTGGCGCCACCTAGATTTTACATCCAAGATAATAGGTAGAAGTAAATTTATTTTCTGCTGCCTTGGTAATTAGAAATTAAAATTGAAATAGTGAGAAATGAGTGTTGGCCATTGGTGTAGAAATAGCGAGAAATTTAGAGAAAACTCTCTAAGACTAGCAAGATTTTCTGTGCCAAATTAAGCATGGGGTGTTCTTCATTCATACTATTTCGAAAATTCCGGAACCGTTGAGTACCCTTAAAAAATGCCATTTTTCTATCAAAAAAGCTGCGGCACCATATGTGTTTGACCATTGCGATTACACCCAAAGGTGTTGATAATTCAGAATTCAAATTTTTTTTTAATGGATCTTTGATAGTGAAAAGGCAGGACCAAATAAGGCTACCATTGTCGCCTATGTAAATAATTACTTCCTTGTAACCTAAAGCAAAATGACGATTTCTGGCGCATCACTGTATTTTTCGAGATATTTTAGAAATTGGATCGGTAAATTAATAAGGTACTAAGTGATTAACTATATCAGAAGAAAATTGCTGATCGCCGTGAAACTATAGTCTATATCAAATTTTTACTGTTTTTTTGTTCTTCTGTCTCAGGGGTAGGGTTCATCGAGCTACTGTAAAAACGAGAATTCTGTCAAGGACTCTGTCTTTAATATTTTCTCCTCATCCTCGATAACACTGAATGTATTTATGCATATCTAAAAAAAGGGGGGCTTATTTTTGCTCATATTAGCGATTTTTTTGTATTTTTAATGGCTAAAATGTGCCAAAATGACCGTAAAATATTAAAAATTAGGTAAAAAATTAAAGGCTATACATGTTTCTCCTTAGTATCGTCGAATTGAATATTCTGAACACAATTCATATAAAACACATAACAGCAATGATGAATTCTTAGTTTCAGCATTTTTATAGTCTATTTCATAAAATATTTTGACTCTTATGCAACGGTGTCCATATATTCGCGATAAAGACATATAATTTGGACACAGTTATTAAATCATCAGCCTAAAGTCTTTAATATACCCCAATCGAACTTCATTAATCAAAAAACGCGTTTTAAATATAACCAAACAGTCAAAATGAGCTGGTCAATGGTCCCAAGTCTGTAAAAAGTAACGTTTTCTGTAAAGGGGGGTACCTGTAAAGAAAGTCATTTTAAATGGTGAATAATTGTCTCTTTAATCCAAAATTTTGAACTTAAGCAGCAGTAGTATATAGTAATCGACTAACGTAAAGGTTGTCCGATTTTATTTCAATATGTGTCAGTATAGGTTAAAAGGAAGTAAATATAGATCGCTGGCGCCACCTAGATTTTACATCCAAGATAATAGGTAGAAGTAAATTTATTTTCTGCTGCCTTGGTAATTAGAAATTAAAATTGAAATAGTGAGAAATGAGTGTTGGCCATTGGTGTAGAAATAGCGAGAAATTTAGAGAAAACTCTCTAAGACTAGCAAGATTTTCTGTGCCAAATTAAGCATGGGGTGTTCTTCATTCATACTATTTCGAAAATTCCGGAACCGTTGAGTACCCTTAAAAAATGCCATTTTTCTATCAAAAAAGCTGCGGCACCATATGTGTTTGACCATTGCGATTACACCCAAAGGTGTTGATAATTCAGAATTCAAATTTTTTTTTAATGGATCTTTGATAGTGAAAAGGCAGGACCAAATAAGGCTACCATTGTCGCCTATGTAAATAATTACTTCCTTGTAACCTAAAGCAAAATGACGATTTCTGGCGCATCACTGTATTTTTCGAGATATTTTAGAAATTGGATCGGTAAATTAATAAGGTACTAAGTGATTAACTATATCAGAAGAAAATTGCTGATCGCCGTGAAACTATAGTCTATATCAAATTTTTACTGTTTTTTTGTTCTTCTGTCTCAGGGGTAGGGTTCATCGAGCTACTGTAAAAACGAGAATTCTGTCAAGGACTCTGTCTTTAATATTTTCTCCTCATCCTCGATAACACTGAATGTATTTATGCATATCTAAAAAAAGGGGGGCTTATTTTTGCTCATATTAGCGATTTTTTTGTATTTTTAATGGCTAAAATGTGCCAAAATGACCGTAAAATATTAAAAATTAGGTAAAAAATTAAAGGCTATACATGTTTCTCCTTAGTATCGTCGAATTGAATATTCTGAACACAATTCATATAAAACACATAACAGCAATGATGAATTCTTAGTTTCAGCATTTTTATAGTCTATTTCATAAAATATTTTGACTCTTATGCAACGGTGTCCATATATTCGCGATAAAGACATATAATTTGGACACAGTTATTAAATCATCAGCCTAAAGTCTTTAATATACCCCAATCGAACTTCATTAATCAAAAAACGCGTTTTAAATATAACCAAACAGTCAAAATGAGCTGGTCAATGGTCCCAAGTCTGTAAAAAGTAACGTTTTCTGTAAAGGGGGGTACCTGTAAAGAAAGTCATTTTAAATGGTGAATAATTGTCTCTTTAATCCAAAATTTTGAACTTAAGCAGCAGTAGTATATAGTAATCGACTAACGTAAAGGTTGTCCGATTTTATTTCAATATGTGTCAGTATAGGTTAAAAGGAAGTAAATATAGATCGCTGGCGCCACCTAGATTTTACATCCAAGATAATAGGTAGAAGTAAATTTATTTTCTGCTGCCTTGGTAATTAGAAATTAAAATTGAAATAGTGAGAAATGAGTGTTGGCCATTGGTGTAGAAATAGCGAGAAATTTAGAGAAAACTCTCTAAGACTAGCAAGATTTTCTGTGCCAAATTAAGCATGGGGTGTTCTTCATTCATACTATTTCGAAAATTCCGGAACCGTTGAGTACCCTTAAAAAATGCCATTTTTCTATCAAAAAAGCTGCGGCACCATATGTGTTTGACCATTGCGATTACACCCAAAGGTGTTGATAATTCAGAATTCAAATTTTTTTTTAATGGATCTTTGATAGTGAAAAGGCAGGACCAAATAAGGCTACCATTGTCGCCTATGTAAATAATTACTTCCTTGTAACCTAAAGCAAAATGACGATTTCTGGCGCATCACTGTATTTTTCGAGATATTTTAGAAATTGGATCGGTAAATTAATAAGGTACTAAGTGATTAACTATATCAGAAGAAAATTGCTGATCGCCGTGAAACTATAGTCTATATCAAATTTTTACTGTTTTTTTGTTCTTCTGTCTCAGGGGTAGGGTTCATCGAGCTACTGTAAAAACGAGAATTCTGTCAAGGACTCTGTCTTTAATATTTTCTCCTCATCCTCGATAACACTGAATGTATTTATGCATATCTAAAAAAAGGGGGGCTTATTTTTGCTCATATTAGCGATTTTTTTGTATTTTTAATGGCTAAAATGTGCCAAAATGACCGTAAAATATTAAAAATTAGGTAAAAAATTAAAGGCTATACATGTTTCTCCTTAGTATCGTCGAATTGAATATTCTGAACACAATTCATATAAAACACATAACAGCAATGATGAATTCTTAGTTTCAGCATTTTTATAGTCTATTTCATAAAATATTTTGACTCTTATGCAACGGTGTCCATATATTCGCGATAAAGACATATAATTTGGACACAGTTATTAAATCATCAGCCTAAAGTCTTTAATATACCCCAATCGAACTTCATTAATCAAAAAACGCGTTTTAAATATAACCAAACAGTCAAAATGAGCTGGTCAATGGTCCCAAGTCTGTAAAAAGTAACGTTTTCTGTAAAGGGGGGTACCTGTAAAGAAAGTCATTTTAAATGGTGAATAATTGTCTCTTTAATCCAAAATTTTGAACTTAAGCAGCAGTAGTATATAGTAATCGACTAACGTAAAGGTTGTCCGATTTTATTTCAATATGTGTCAGTATAGGTTAAAAGGAAGTAAATATAGATCGCTGGCGCCACCTAGATTTTACATCCAAGATAATAGGTAGAAGTAAATTTATTTTCTGCTGCCTTGGTAATTAGAAATTAAAATTGAAATAGTGAGAAATGAGTGTTGGCCATTGGTGTAGAAATAGCGAGAAATTTAGAGAAAACTCTCTAAGACTAGCAAGATTTTCTGTGCCAAATTAAGCATGGGGTGTTCTTCATTCATACTATTTCGAAAATTCCGGAACCGTTGAGTACCCTTAAAAAATGCCATTTTTCTATCAAAAAAGCTGCGGCACCATATGTGTTTGACCATTGCGATTACACCCAAAGGTGTTGATAATTCAGAATTCAAATTTTTTTTTAATGGATCTTTGATAGTGAAAAGGCAGGACCAAATAAGGCTACCATTGTCGCCTATGTAAATAATTACTTCCTTGTAACCTAAAGCAAAATGACGATTTCTGGCGCATCACTGTATTTTTCGAGATATTTTAGAAATTGGATCGGTAAATTAATAAGGTACTAAGTGATTAACTATATCAGAAGAAAATTGCTGATCGCCGTGAAACTATAGTCTATATCAAATTTTTACTGTTTTTTTGTTCTTCTGTCTCAGGGGTAGGGTTCATCGAGCTACTGTAAAAACGAGAATTCTGTCAAGGACTCTGTCTTTAATATTTTCTCCTCATCCTCGATAACACTGAATGTATTTATGCATATCTAAAAAAAGGGGGGCTTATTTTTGCTCATATTAGCGATTTTTTTGTATTTTTAATGGCTAAAATGTGCCAAAATGACCGTAAAATATTAAAAATTAGGTAAAAAATTAAAGGCTATACATGTTTCTCCTTAGTATCGTCGAATTGAATATTCTGAACACAATTCATATAAAACACATAACAGCAATGATGAATTCTTAGTTTCAGCATTTTTATAGTCTATTTCATAAAATATTTTGACTCTTATGCAACGGTGTCCATATATTCGCGATAAAGACATATAATTTGGACACAGTTATTAAATCATCAGCCTAAAGTCTTTAATATACCCCAATCGAACTTCATTAATCAAAAAACGCGTTTTAAATATAACCAAACAGTCAAAATGAGCTGGTCAATGGTCCCAAGTCTGTAAAAAGTAACGTTTTCTGTAAAGGGGGGTACCTGTAAAGAAAGTCATTTTAAATGGTGAATAATTGTCTCTTTAATCCAAAATTTTGAACTTAAGCAGCAGTAGTATATAGTAATCGACTAACGTAAAGGTTGTCCGATTTTATTTCAATATGTGTCAGTATAGGTTAAAAGGAAGTAAATATAGATCGCTGGCGCCACCTAGATTTTACATCCAAGATAATAGGTAGAAGTAAATTTATTTTCTGCTGCCTTGGTAATTAGAAATTAAAATTGAAATAGTGAGAAATGAGTGTTGGCCATTGGTGTAGAAATAGCGAGAAATTTAGAGAAAACTCTCTAAGACTAGCAAGATTTTCTGTGCCAAATTAAGCATGGGGTGTTCTTCATTCATACTATTTCGAAAATTCCGGAACCGTTGAGTACCCTTAAAAAATGCCATTTTTCTATCAAAAAAGCTGCGGCACCATATGTGTTTGACCATTGCGATTACACCCAAAGGTGTTGATAATTCAGAATTCAAATTTTTTTTTAATGGATCTTTGATAGTGAAAAGGCAGGACCAAATAAGGCTACCATTGTCGCCTATGTAAATAATTACTTCCTTGTAACCTAAAGCAAAATGACGATTTCTGGCGCATCACTGTATTTTTCGAGATATTTTAGAAATTGGATCGGTAAATTAATAAGGTACTAAGTGATTAACTATATCAGAAGAAAATTGCTGATCGCCGTGAAACTATAGTCTATATCAAATTTTTACTGTTTTTTTGTTCTTCTGTCTCAGGGGTAGGGTTCATCGAGCTACTGTAAAAACGAGAATTCTGTCAAGGACTCTGTCTTTAATATTTTCTCCTCATCCTCGATAACACTGAATGTATTTATGCATATCTAAAAAAAGGGGGGCTTATTTTTGCTCATATTAGCGATTTTTTTGTATTTTTAATGGCTAAAATGTGCCAAAATGACCGTAAAATATTAAAAATTAGGTAAAAAATTAAAGGCTATACATGTTTCTCCTTAGTATCGTCGAATTGAATATTCTGAACACAATTCATATAAAACACATAACAGCAATGATGAATTCTTAGTTTCAGCATTTTTATAGTCTATTTCATAAAATATTTTGACTCTTATGCAACGGTGTCCATATATTCGCGATAAAGACATATAATTTGGACACAGTTATTAAATCATCAGCCTAAAGTCTTTAATATACCCCAATCGAACTTCATTAATCAAAAAACGCGTTTTAAATATAACCAAACAGTCAAAATGAGCTGGTCAATGGTCCCAAGTCTGTAAAAAGTAACGTTTTCTGTAAAGGGGGGTACCTGTAAAGAAAGTCATTTTAAATGGTGAATAATTGTCTCTTTAATCCAAAATTTTGAACTTAAGCAGCAGTAGTATATAGTAATCGACTAACGTAAAGGTTGTCCGATTTTATTTCAATATGTGTCAGTATAGGTTAAAAGGAAGTAAATATAGATCGCTGGCGCCACCTAGATTTTACATCCAAGATAATAGGTAGAAGTAAATTTATTTTCTGCTGCCTTGGTAATTAGAAATTAAAATTGAAATAGTGAGAAATGAGTGTTGGCCATTGGTGTAGAAATAGCGAGAAATTTAGAGAAAACTCTCTAAGACTAGCAAGATTTTCTGTGCCAAATTAAGCATGGGGTGTTCTTCATTCATACTATTTCGAAAATTCCGGAACCGTTGAGTACCCTTAAAAAATGCCATTTTTCTATCAAAAAAGCTGCGGCACCATATGTGTTTGACCATTGCGATTACACCCAAAGGTGTTGATAATTCAGAATTCAAATTTTTTTTTAATGGATCTTTGATAGTGAAAAGGCAGGACCAAATAAGGCTACCATTGTCGCCTATGTAAATAATTACTTCCTTGTAACCTAAAGCAAAATGACGATTTCTGGCGCATCACTGTATTTTTCGAGATATTTTAGAAATTGGATCGGTAAATTAATAAGGTACTAAGTGATTAACTATATCAGAAGAAAATTGCTGATCGCCGTGAAACTATAGTCTATATCAAATTTTTACTGTTTTTTTGTTCTTCTGTCTCAGGGGTAGGGTTCATCGAGCTACTGTAAAAACGAGAATTCTGTCAAGGACTCTGTCTTTAATATTTTCTCCTCATCCTCGATAACACTGAATGTATTTATGCATATCTAAAAAAAGGGGGGCTTATTTTTGCTCATATTAGCGATTTTTTTGTATTTTTAATGGCTAAAATGTGCCAAAATGACCGTAAAATATTAAAAATTAGGTAAAAAATTAAAGGCTATACATGTTTCTCCTTAGTATCGTCGAATTGAATATTCTGAACACAATTCATATAAAACACATAACAGCAATGATGAATTCTTAGTTTCAGCATTTTTATAGTCTATTTCATAAAATATTTTGACTCTTATGCAACGGTGTCCATATATTCGCGATAAAGACATATAATTTGGACACAGTTATTAAATCATCAGCCTAAAGTCTTTAATATACCCCAATCGAACTTCATTAATCAAAAAACGCGTTTTAAATATAACCAAACAGTCAAAATGAGCTGGTCAATGGTCCCAAGTCTGTAAAAAGTAACGTTTTCTGTAAAGGGGGGTACCTGTAAAGAAAGTCATTTTAAATGGTGAATAATTGTCTCTTTAATCCAAAATTTTGAACTTAAGCAGCAGTAGTATATAGTAATCGACTAACGTAAAGGTTGTCCGATTTTATTTCAATATGTGTCAGTATAGGTTAAAAGGAAGTAAATATAGATCGCTGGCGCCACCTAGATTTTACATCCAAGATAATAGGTAGAAGTAAATTTATTTTCTGCTGCCTTGGTAATTAGAAATTAAAATTGAAATAGTGAGAAATGAGTGTTGGCCATTGGTGTAGAAATAGCGAGAAATTTAGAGAAAACTCTCTAAGACTAGCAAGATTTTCTGTGCCAAATTAAGCATGGGGTGTTCTTCATTCATACTATTTCGAAAATTCCGGAACCGTTGAGTACCCTTAAAAAATGCCATTTTTCTATCAAAAAAGCTGCGGCACCATATGTGTTTGACCATTGCGATTACACCCAAAGGTGTTGATAATTCAGAATTCAAATTTTTTTTTAATGGATCTTTGATAGTGAAAAGGCAGGACCAAATAAGGCTACCATTGTCGCCTATGTAAATAATTACTTCCTTGTAACCTAAAGCAAAATGACGATTTCTGGCGCATCACTGTATTTTTCGAGATATTTTAGAAATTGGATCGGTAAATTAATAAGGTACTAAGTGATTAACTATATCAGAAGAAAATTGCTGATCGCCGTGAAACTATAGTCTATATCAAATTTTTACTGTTTTTTTGTTCTTCTGTCTCAGGGGTAGGGTTCATCGAGCTACTGTAAAAACGAGAATTCTGTCAAGGACTCTGTCTTTAATATTTTCTCCTCATCCTCGATAACACTGAATGTATTTATGCATATCTAAAAAAAGGGGGGCTTATTTTTGCTCATATTAGCGATTTTTTTGTATTTTTAATGGCTAAAATGTGCCAAAATGACCGTAAAATATTAAAAATTAGGTAAAAAATTAAAGGCTATACATGTTTCTCCTTAGTATCGTCGAATTGAATATTCTGAACACAATTCATATAAAACACATAACAGCAATGATGAATTCTTAGTTTCAGCATTTTTATAGTCTATTTCATAAAATATTTTGACTCTTATGCAACGGTGTCCATATATTCGCGATAAAGACATATAATTTGGACACAGTTATTAAATCATCAGCCTAAAGTCTTTAATATACCCCAATCGAACTTCATTAATCAAAAAACGCGTTTTAAATATAACCAAACAGTCAAAATGAGCTGGTCAATGGTCCCAAGTCTGTAAAAAGTAACGTTTTCTGTAAAGGGGGGTACCTGTAAAGAAAGTCATTTTAAATGGTGAATAATTGTCTCTTTAATCCAAAATTTTGAACTTAAGCAGCAGTAGTATATAGTAATCGACTAACGTAAAGGTTGTCCGATTTTATTTCAATATGTGTCAGTATAGGTTAAAAGGAAGTAAATATAGATCGCTGGCGCCACCTAGATTTTACATCCAAGATAATAGGTAGAAGTAAATTTATTTTCTGCTGCCTTGGTAATTAGAAATTAAAATTGAAATAGTGAGAAATGAGTGTTGGCCATTGGTGTAGAAATAGCGAGAAATTTAGAGAAAACTCTCTAAGACTAGCAAGATTTTCTGTGCCAAATTAAGCATGGGGTGTTCTTCATTCATACTATTTCGAAAATTCCGGAACCGTTGAGTACCCTTAAAAAATGCCATTTTTCTATCAAAAAAGCTGCGGCACCATATGTGTTTGACCATTGCGATTACACCCAAAGGTGTTGATAATTCAGAATTCAAATTTTTTTTTAATGGATCTTTGATAGTGAAAAGGCAGGACCAAATAAGGCTACCATTGTCGCCTATGTAAATAATTACTTCCTTGTAACCTAAAGCAAAATGACGATTTCTGGCGCATCACTGTATTTTTCGAGATATTTTAGAAATTGGATCGGTAAATTAATAAGGTACTAAGTGATTAACTATATCAGAAGAAAATTGCTGATCGCCGTGAAACTATAGTCTATATCAAATTTTTACTGTTTTTTTGTTCTTCTGTCTCAGGGGTAGGGTTCATCGAGCTACTGTAAAAACGAGAATTCTGTCAAGGACTCTGTCTTTAATATTTTCTCCTCATCCTCGATAACACTGAATGTATTTATGCATATCTAAAAAAAGGGGGGCTTATTTTTGCTCATATTAGCGATTTTTTTGTATTTTTAATGGCTAAAATGTGCCAAAATGACCGTAAAATATTAAAAATTAGGTAAAAAATTAAAGGCTATACATGTTTCTCCTTAGTATCGTCGAATTGAATATTCTGAACACAATTCATATAAAACACATAACAGCAATGATGAATTCTTAGTTTCAGCATTTTTATAGTCTATTTCATAAAATATTTTGACTCTTATGCAACGGTGTCCATATATTCGCGATAAAGACATATAATTTGGACACAGTTATTAAATCATCAGCCTAAAGTCTTTAATATACCCCAATCGAACTTCATTAATCAAAAAACGCGTTTTAAATATAACCAAACAGTCAAAATGAGCTGGTCAATGGTCCCAAGTCTGTAAAAAGTAACGTTTTCTGTAAAGGGGGTACCTGTAAAGAAAGTCATTTTAAATGGTGAATAATTGTCTCTTTAATCCAAAATTTTGAACTTAAGCAGCAGTAGTATATAGTAATCGACTAACGTAAAGGTTGTCCGATTTTATTTCAATATGTGTCAGTAAAGCAAAATGACGATTTCTGGCGCATCACTGTATTTTTCGAGATATTTTAGAAATTGGATCGGTAAATTAATAAGGTACTAAGTGATTAACTATATCAGAAGAAAATTGCTGATCGCCGTGAAACTATAGTCTATATCAAATTTTTACTGTTTTTTTGTTCTTCTGTCTCAGGGGTAGGGTTCATCGAGCTACTGTAAAAACGAGAATTCTGTCAAGGACTCTGTCTTTAATATTTTCTCCTCATCCTCGATAACACTGAATGTATTTATGCATATCTAAAAAAAGGGGGGCTTATTTTTGCTCATATTAGCGATTTTTTTGTATTTTTAATGGCTAAAATGTGCCAAAATGACCGTAAAATATTAAAAATTAGGTAAAAAATTAAAGGCTATACATGTTTCTCCTTAGTATCGTCGAATTGAATATTCTGAACACAATTCATATAAAACACATAACAGCAATGATGAATTCTTAGTTTCAGCATTTTTATAGTCTATTTCATAAAATATTTTGACTCTTATGCAACGGTGTCCATATATTCGCGATAAAGACATATAATTTGGACACAGTTATTAAATCATCAGCCTAAAGTCTTTAATATACCCCAATCGAACTTCATTAATCAAAAAACGCGTTTTAAATATAACCAAACAGTCAAAATGAGCTGGTCAATGGTCCCAAGTCTGTAAAAAGTAACGTTTTCTGTAAAGGGGGGTACCTGTAAAGAAAGTCATTTTAAATGGTGAATAATTGTCTCTTTAATCCAAAATTTTGAACTTAAGCAGCAGTAGTATATAGTAATCGACTAACGTAAAGGTTGTCCGATTTTATTTCAATATGTGTCAGTATAGGTTAAAAGGAAGTAAATATAGATCGCTGGCGCCACCTAGATTTTACATCCAAGATAATAGGTAGAAGTAAATTTATTTTCTGCTGCCTTGGTAATTAGAAATTAAAATTGAAATAGTGAGAAATGAGTGTTGGCCATTGGTGTAGAAATAGCGAGAAATTTAGAGAAAACTCTCTAAGACTAGCAAGATTTTCTGTGCCAAATTAAGCATGGGGTGTTCTTCATTCATACTATTTCGAAAATTCCGGAACCGTTGAGTACCCTTAAAAAATGCCATTTTTCTATCAAAAAAGCTGCGGCACCATATGTGTTTGACCATTGCGATTACACCCAAAGGTGTTGATAATTCAGAATTCAAATTTTTTTTTAATGGATCTTTGATAGTGAAAAGGCAGGACCAAATAAGGCTACCATTGTCGCCTATGTAAATAATTACTTCCTTGTAACCTAAAGCAAAATGACGATTTCTGGCGCATCACTGTATTTTTCGAGATATTTTAGAAATTGGATCGGTAAATTAATAAGGTACTAAGTGATTAACTATATCAGAAGAAAATTGCTGATCGCCGTGAAACTATAGTCTATATCAAATTTTTACTGTTTTTTTGTTCTTCTGTCTCAGGGGTAGGGTTCATCGAGCTACTGTAAAAACGAGAATTCTGTCAAGGACTCTGTCTTTAATATTTTCTCCTCATCCTCGATAACACTGAATGTATTTATGCATATCTAAAAAAAGGGGGGCTTATTTTTGCTCATATTAGCGATTTTTTTGTATTTTTAATGGCTAAAATGTGCCAAAATGACCGTAAAATATTAAAAATTAGGTAAAAAATTAAAGGCTATACATGTTTCTCCTTAGTATCGTCGAATTGAATATTCTGAACACAATTCATATAAAACACATAACAGCAATGATGAATTCTTAGTTTCAGCATTTTTATAGTCTATTTCATAAAATATTTTGACTCTTATGCAACGGTGTCCATATATTCGCGATAAAGACATATAATTTGGACACAGTTATTAAATCATCAGCCTAAAGTCTTTAATATACCCCAATCGAACTTCATTAATCAAAAAACGCGTTTTAAATATAACCAAACAGTCAAAATGAGCTGGTCAATGGTCCCAAGTCTGTAAAAAGTAACGTTTTCTGTAAAGGGGGGTACCTGTAAAGAAAGTCATTTTAAATGGTGAATAATTGTCTCTTTAATCCAAAATTTTGAACTTAAGCAGCAGTAGTATATAGTAATCGACTAACGTAAAGGTTGTCCGATTTTATTTCAATATGTGTCAGTATAGGTTAAAAGGAAGTAAATATAGATCGCTGGCGCCACCTAGATTTTACATCCAAGATAATAGGTAGAAGTAAATTTATTTTCTGCTGCCTTGGTAATTAGAAATTAAAATTGAAATAGTGAGAAATGAGTGTTGGCCATTGGTGTAGAAATAGCGAGAAATTTAGAGAAAACTCTCTAAGACTAGCAAGATTTTCTGTGCCAAATTAAGCATGGGGTGTTCTTCATTCATACTATTTCGAAAATTCCGGAACCGTTGAGTACCCTTAAAAAATGCCATTTTTCTATCAAAAAAGCTGCGGCACCATATGTGTTTGACCATTGCGATTACACCCAAAGGTGTTGATAATTCAGAATTCAAATTTTTTTTTAATGGATCTTTGATAGTGAAAAGGCAGGACCAAATAAGGCTACCATTGTCGCCTATGTAAATAATTACTTCCTTGTAACCTAAAGCAAAATGACGATTTCTGGCGCATCACTGTATTTTTCGAGATATTTTAGAAATTGGATCGGTAAATTAATAAGGTACTAAGTGATTAACTATATCAGAAGAAAATTGCTGATCGCCGTGAAACTATAGTCTATATCAAATTTTTACTGTTTTTTTGTTCTTCTGTCTCAGGGGTAGGGTTCATCGAGCTACTGTAAAAACGAGAATTCTGTCAAGGACTCTGTCTTTAATATTTTCTCCTCATCCTCGATAACACTGAATGTATTTATGCATATCTAAAAAAAGGGGGGCTTATTTTTGCTCATATTAGCGATTTTTTTGTATTTTTAATGGCTAAAATGTGCCAAAATGACCGTAAAATATTAAAAATTAGGTAAAAAATTAAAGGCTATACATGTTTCTCCTTAGTATCGTCGAATTGAATATTCTGAACACAATTCATATAAAACACATAACAGCAATGATGAATTCTTAGTTTCAGCATTTTTATAGTCTATTTCATAAAATATTTTGACTCTTATGCAACGGTGTCCATATATTCGCGATAAAGACATATAATTTGGACACAGTTATTAAATCATCAGCCTAAAGTCTTTAATATACCCCAATCGAACTTCATTAATCAAAAAACGCGTTTTAAATATAACCAAACAGTCAAAATGAGCTGGTCAATGGTCCCAAGTCTGTAAAAAGTAACGTTTTCTGTAAAGGGGGGTACCTGTAAAGAAAGTCATTTTAAATGGTGAATAATTGTCTCTTTAATCCAAAATTTTGAACTTAAGCAGCAGTAGTATATAGTAATCGACTAACGTAAAGGTTGTCCGATTTTATTTCAATATGTGTCAGTATAGGTTAAAAGGAAGTAAATATAGATCGCTGGCGCCACCTAGATTTTACATCCAAGATAATAGGTAGAAGTAAATTTATTTTCTGCTGCCTTGGTAATTAGAAATTAAAATTGAAATAGTGAGAAATGAGTGTTGGCCATTGGTGTAGAAATAGCGAGAAATTTAGAGAAAACTCTCTAAGACTAGCAAGATTTTCTGTGCCAAATTAAGCATGGGGTGTTCTTCATTCATACTATTTCGAAAATTCCGGAACCGTTGAGTACCCTTAAAAAATGCCATTTTTCTATCAAAAAAGCTGCGGCACCATATGTGTTTGACCATTGCGATTACACCCAAAGGTGTTGATAATTCAGAATTCAAATTTTTTTTTAATGGATCTTTGATAGTGAAAAGGCAGGACCAAATAAGGCTACCATTGTCGCCTATGTAAATAATTACTTCCTTGTAACCTAAAGCAAAATGACGATTTCTGGCGCATCACTGTATTTTTCGAGATATTTTAGAAATTGGATCGGTAAATTAATAAGGTACTAAGTGATTAACTATATCAGAAGAAAATTGCTGATCGCCGTGAAACTATAGTCTATATCAAATTTTTACTGTTTTTTTGTTCTTCTGTCTCAGGGGTAGGGTTCATCGAGCTACTGTAAAAACGAGAATTCTGTCAAGGACTCTGTCTTTAATATTTTCTCCTCATCCTCGATAACACTGAATGTATTTATGCATATCTAAAAAAAGGGGGGCTTATTTTTGCTCATATTAGCGATTTTTTTGTATTTTTAATGGCTAAAATGTGCCAAAATGACCGTAAAATATTAAAAATTAGGTAAAAAATTAAAGGCTATACATGTTTCTCCTTAGTATCGTCGAATTGAATATTCTGAACACAATTCATATAAAACACATAACAGCAATGATGAATTCTTAGTTTCAGCATTTTTATAGTCTATTTCATAAAATATTTTGACTCTTATGCAACGGTGTCCATATATTCGCGATAAAGACATATAATTTGGACACAGTTATTAAATCATCAGCCTAAAGTCTTTAATATACCCCAATCGAACTTCATTAATCAAAAAACGCGTTTTAAATATAACCAAACAGTCAAAATGAGCTGGTCAATGGTCCCAAGTCTGTAAAAAGTAACGTTTTCTGTAAAGGGGGGTACCTGTAAAGAAAGTCATTTTAAATGGTGAATAATTGTCTCTTTAATCCAAAATTTTGAACTTAAGCAGCAGTAGTATATAGTAATCGACTAACGTAAAGGTTGTCCGATTTTATTTCAATATGTGTCAGTATAGGTTAAAAGGAAGTAAATATAGATCGCTGGCGCCACCTAGATTTTACATCCAAGATAATAGGTAGAAGTAAATTTATTTTCTGCTGCCTTGGTAATTAGAAATTAAAATTGAAATAGTGAGAAATGAGTGTTGGCCATTGGTGTAGAAATAGCGAGAAATTTAGAGAAAACTCTCTAAGACTAGCAAGATTTTCTGTGCCAAATTAAGCATGGGGTGTTCTTCATTCATACTATTTCGAAAATTCCGGAACCGTTGAGTACCCTTAAAAAATGCCATTTTTCTATCAAAAAAGCTGCGGCACCATATGTGTTTGACCATTGCGATTACACCCAAAGGTGTTGATAATTCAGAATTCAAATTTTTTTTTAATGGATCTTTGATAGTGAAAAGGCAGGACCAAATAAGGCTACCATTGTCGCCTATGTAAATAATTACTTCCTTGTAACCTAAAGCAAAATGACGATTTCTGGCGCATCACTGTATTTTTCGAGATATTTTAGAAATTGGATCGGTAAATTAATAAGGTACTAAGTGATTAACTATATCAGAAGAAAATTGCTGATCGCCGTGAAACTATAGTCTATATCAAATTTTTACTGTTTTTTTGTTCTTCTGTCTCAGGGGTAGGGTTCATCGAGCTACTGTAAAAACGAGAATTCTGTCAAGGACTCTGTCTTTAATATTTTCTCCTCATCCTCGATAACACTGAATGTATTTATGCATATCTAAAAAAAGGGGGGCTTATTTTTGCTCATATTAGCGATTTTTTTGTATTTTTAATGGCTAAAATGTGCCAAAATGACCGTAAAATATTAAAAATTAGGTAAAAAATTAAAGGCTATACATGTTTCTCCTTAGTATCGTCGAATTGAATATTCTGAACACAATTCATATAAAACACATAACAGCAATGATGAATTCTTAGTTTCAGCATTTTTATAGTCTATTTCATAAAATATTTTGACTCTTATGCAACGGTGTCCATATATTCGCGATAAAGACATATAATTTGGACACAGTTATTAAATCATCAGCCTAAAGTCTTTAATATACCCCAATCGAACTTCATTAATCAAAAAACGCGTTTTAAATATAACCAAACAGTCAAAATGAGCTGGTCAATGGTCCCAAGTCTGTAAAAAGTAACGTTTTCTGTAAAGGGGGGTACCTGTAAAGAAAGTCATTTTAAATGGTGAATAATTGTCTCTTTAATCCAAAATTTTGAACTTAAGCAGCAGTAGTATATAGTAATCGACTAACGTAAAGGTTGTCCGATTTTATTTCAATATGTGTCAGTATAGGTTAAAAGGAAGTAAATATAGATCGCTGGCGCCACCTAGATTTTACATCCAAGATAATAGGTAGAAGTAAATTTATTTTCTGCTGCCTTGGTAATTAGAAATTAAAATTGAAATAGTGAGAAATGAGTGTTGGCCATTGGTGTAGAAATAGCGAGAAATTTAGAGAAAACTCTCTAAGACTAGCAAGATTTTCTGTGCCAAATTAAGCATGGGGTGTTCTTCATTCATACTATTTCGAAAATTCCGGAACCGTTGAGTACCCTTAAAAAATGCCATTTTTCTATCAAAAAAGCTGCGGCACCATATGTGTTTGACCATTGCGATTACACCCAAAGGTGTTGATAATTCAGAATTCAAATTTTTTTTTAATGGATCTTTGATAGTGAAAAGGCAGGACCAAATAAGGCTACCATTGTCGCCTATGTAAATAATTACTTCCTTGTAACCTAAAGCAAAATGACGATTTCTGGCGCATCACTGTATTTTTCGAGATATTTTAGAAATTGGATCGGTAAATTAATAAGGTACTAAGTGATTAACTATATCAGAAGAAAATTGCTGATCGCCGTGAAACTATAGTCTATATCAAATTTTTACTGTTTTTTTGTTCTTCTGTCTCAGGGGTAGGGTTCATCGAGCTACTGTAAAAACGAGAATTCTGTCAAGGACTCTGTCTTTAATATTTTCTCCTCATCCTCGATAACACTGAATGTATTTATGCATATCTAAAAAAAGGGGGGCTTATTTTTGCTCATATTAGCGATTTTTTTGTATTTTTAATGGCTAAAATGTGCCAAAATGACCGTAAAATATTAAAAATTAGGTAAAAAATTAAAGGCTATACATGTTTCTCCTTAGTATCGTCGAATTGAATATTCTGAACACAATTCATATAAAACACATAACAGCAATGATGAATTCTTAGTTTCAGCATTTTTATAGTCTATTTCATAAAATATTTTGACTCTTATGCAACGGTGTCCATATATTCGCGATAAAGACATATAATTTGGACACAGTTATTAAATCATCAGCCTAAAGTCTTTAATATACCCCAATCGAACTTCATTAATCAAAAAACGCGTTTTAAATATAACCAAACAGTCAAAATGAGCTGGTCAATGGTCCCAAGTCTGTAAAAAGTAACGTTTTCTGTAAAGGGGGGTACCTGTAAAGAAAGTCATTTTAAATGGTGAATAATTGTCTCTTTAATCCAAAATTTTGAACTTAAGCAGCAGTAGTATATAGTAATCGACTAACGTAAAGGTTGTCCGATTTTATTTCAATATGTGTCAGTAAAGCAAAATGACGATTTCTGGCGCATCACTGTATTTTTCGAGATATTTTAGAAATTGGATCGGTAAATTAATAAGGTACTAAGTGATTAACTATATCAGAAGAAAATTGCTGATCGCCGTGAAACTATAGTCTATATCAAATTTTTACTGTTTTTTTGTTCTTCTGTCTCAGGGGTAGGGTTCATCGAGCTACTGTAAAAACGAGAATTCTGTCAAGGACTCTGTCTTTAATATTTTCTCCTCATCCTCGATAACACTGAATGTATTTATGCATATCTAAAAAAAGGGGGGCTTATTTTTGCTCATATTAGCGATTTTTTTGTATTTTTAATGGCTAAAATGTGCCAAAATGACCGTAAAATATTAAAAATTAGGTAAAAAATTAAAGGCTATACATGTTTCTCCTTAGTATCGTCGAATTGAATATTCTGAACACAATTCATATAAAACACATAACAGCAATGATGAATTCTTAGTTTCAGCATTTTTATAGTCTATTTCATAAAATATTTTGACTCTTATGCAACGGTGTCCATATATTCGCGATAAAGACATATAATTTGGACACAGTTATTAAATCATCAGCCTAAAGTCTTTAATATACCCCAATCGAACTTCATTAATCAAAAAACGCGTTTTAAATATAACCAAACAGTCAAAATGAGCTGGTCAATGGTCCCAAGTCTGTAAAAAGTAACGTTTTCTGTAAAGGGGGGTACCTGTAAAGAAAGTCATTTTAAATGGTGAATAATTGTCTCTTTAATCCAAAATTTTGAACTTAAGCAGCAGTAGTATATAGTAATCGACTAACGTAAAGGTTGTCCGATTTTATTTCAATATGTGTCAGTATAGGTTAAAAGGAAGTAAATATAGATCGCTGGCGCCACCTAGATTTTACATCCAAGATAATAGGTAGAAGTAAATTTATTTTCTGCTGCCTTGGTAATTAGAAATTAAAATTGAAATAGTGAGAAATGAGTGTTGGCCATTGGTGTAGAAATAGCGAGAAATTTAGAGAAAACTCTCTAAGACTAGCAAGATTTTCTGTGCCAAATTAAGCATGGGGTGTTCTTCATTCATACTATTTCGAAAATTCCGGAACCGTTGAGTACCCTTAAAAAATGCCATTTTTCTATCAAAAAAGCTGCGGCACCATATGTGTTTGACCATTGCGATTACACCCAAAGGTGTTGATAATTCAGAATTCAAATTTTTTTTTAATGGATCTTTGATAGTGAAAAGGCAGGACCAAATAAGGCTACCATTGTCGCCTATGTAAATAATTACTTCCTTGTAACCTAAAGCAAAATGACGATTTCTGGCGCATCACTGTATTTTTCGAGATATTTTAGAAATTGAATCGGTAAATTAATAAGGTACTAAGTGATTAACTATATCAGAAGAAAATTGCTGATCGCCGTGAAACTATAGTCTATATCAAATTTTTACTGTTTTTTTGTTCTTCTGTCTCAGGGGTAGGGTTCATCGAGCTACTGTAAAAACGAGAATTCTGTCAAGGACTCTGTCTTTAATATTTTCTCCTCATCCTCGATAACACTGAATGTATTTATGCATATCTAAAAAAAGGGGGGCTTATTTTTGCTCATATTAGCGATTTTTTTGTATTTTTAATGGCTAAAATGTGCCAAAATGACCGTAAAATATTAAAAATTAGGTAAAAAATTAAAGGCTATACATGTTTCTCCTTAGTATCGTCGAATTGAATATTCTGAACACAATTCATATAAAACACATAACAGCAATGATGAATTCTTAGTTTCAGCATTTTTATAGTCTATTTCATAAAATATTTTGACTCTTATGCAACGGTGTCCATATATTCGCGATAAAGACATATAATTTGGACACAGTTATTAAATCATCAGCCTAAAGTCTTTAATATACCCCAATCGAACTTCATTAATCAAAAAATGCGTTTTAAATATAACCAAACAGTCAAAATGAGCTGGTCAATGGTCCCAAGTCTTTAAAAAGTAACGTTTTCTGTAAAGGGGGGTACCTGTAAAGAAAGTCATTTTAAATGGTGAATAATTGTCTCTTTAATCCAAAATTTTGAACTTAAGCAGCAGTAGTATATAGTAATCGACTAACGTAAAGGTTGTCCGATTTTATTTCAATATGTGTCAGTATAGGTTAAAAGGAAGTAAATATAGATCGCTGGCGCCACCTAGATTTTACATCCAAGATAATAGGTAGAAGTAAATTTATTTTCTGCTGCCTTGGTAATTAGAAATTAAAATTGAAATAGTGAGAAATGAGTGTTGGCCATTGGTGTAGAAATAGCGAGAAATTTAGAGAAAACTCTCTAAGACTAGCAAGATTTTCTGTGCCAAATTAAGCATGGGGTGTTCTTCATTCATACTATTTCGAAAATTCCGGAACCGTTGAGTACCCTTAAAAAATGCCATTTTTCTATCAAAAAAGCTGCGGCACCATATGTGTTTGACCATTGCGATTACACCCAAAGGTGTTGATAATTCAGAATTCAAATTTTTTTTTAATGGATCTTTGATAGTGAAAAGGCAGGACCAAATAAGGCTACCATTGTCGCCTATGTAAATAATTACTTCCTTGTAACCTAAATGTTCCATACCATTTCCATTTGGCTGACTACGACACTGGCTATTCAAAGATATATTCATGTGTGTAGACCTTTAAATGCTAGAGTCGGAGGGAAGTATACGATGCGTAAAATTGTCCTTTGCATAGTAATAATCTTTATCGTGGCTCTTATAAACAATTGCACATGTTTCATAGAAAGAGACTTTACTGCGGTAGATGCTCCGTCTAATATATGCACCCTAAAAGTACTATCAAAACGTGTAGCGTAGTTTTTAAGCAATGGGTGTTGGATTAATGAGACATTTACTTTTACGTGTATCTTGGGTTTCGGACTATATTCGTCCAGGTTACTCCGTGTATTGTTTTACTTGTATTGAATGTTCTACTTGTAATCAAAATTCAAAAGTCTAATAGCAGAAGAAGACAAATGACATCACAGCACATAAAGAATAAGTCTAAAACTGGTACAAGAACAAATATAATGCTTGTTATCATTGTAACACACACAGAAACGAACAATAATATAATAATGGCCATCTTCCTGACTTGGCACAGGACATTTTTAAAGGGGAAAAATTGTGGGTTGAACCTGGTTTTGTGGCATGCCAAACCTCGCACTTTAATGGCAATGTTAAATATAACATTGAAATTACAACATAATATTACAGGACTACAATACAAATATATAAATAGGAGAACATATTAGACAAAGAAACACATGATTAATAGATAACAAAAAGCATCAGGTTTAAAATTTAATACGCCAAAAACGCGCCTCGTCCACACAAGACTCACCAGTGACGCCCAAATATAAAAGATCGAAAGTAAAAAAAAGTACAAAGTTGTACATCACTGAAGATCAAAAGTTGAAAAAGGTTGTGTCAAATACGGCTATGTTTTTATGCTTGGGATAAGAACATCCTTATAAGTTAGAACAATTAATGCTATTGCAAACAGTAAATTTTATCAAATGAATATAAAAGAGATATACATAATAAAACTGAAGTATTAACTAATTACAGAAAACTAAACCCGAATACATAATGCTAAGACCAACACAGAATAGACACACCCGACTCAGTAGGCTTTTCATAAATCCATTAAGATGGCCGCAATATCTTCATTTTCATCAAGAGCTTCTTTCTAATCTTGTTAAATTTTTAATAAAGCTTGTTATATTCTGCATGGGGCATGTATGTATACGGAAAGACGTACATACATGCCCCATGCAGAATATAACAATACTATAATAATGGCCATCTTCCTGACTTGGCACAGGACATTTTTTCTTTGTCTAATATGTTCTCCTATTTATATATTTGTATTGTAGTCCTGTAATATTATGTTGTAATTTCAATGTCATATCTATCATCATGTCTATAAACATGATTAATATAATCCAACAGTTCTCACGGTACTCTGACCACACACAGACTCTTAACTGCTTTACACGTGTTATCTGTATAGTAATGTTTACTGTTGTAATATAATATCATGATGTGTAGCTTGTAATAAAGTGTAGTTTAAAAAAAAAAAAAAAAAAAAAAAAAAAAAAAAAAAAAAAAAAAAAAAAAAAAAAAAAAAAAAAAGAAAAAATACATACATGCCCCATGCAGAATATAACATGGTGTCAGATGAAAAAACGAATTGATTAACTACCAAGATGGATCAACTGAAACCACCCATAGCCTTAAGTATAGAGGGAAATGTTTCCGAGAATTGGAGAAAATGGAAACAAAAATTCCAGTTTTACTTGGACGCTACTGAGTTCAATGAAAAGGCAGAAAAGTTGCAATGCTCGCTGTTACTTCATTGTATTGGAGAAGATGCCGTGGAAGTATTCAACACATTTAATTTCGTGGAAGATGAAAAGGACAAAATTGCACCATTGCTATTAAAATTTGAGCAATTTTGCAATCCGATAAAGAACCAGACTTACGAACGATACAAATTCCACACGTGTTCGCAAAGTGAAGGAGAAGAAAATATAGACCACTATGCCACAGAGCTAAAAAACAGAGCCAAAACATGTGAATTTGGACAGTTATGCGACAGTTTTGTAAGAGACAGGATAGTATGTGGTATACTAAGTGACAATGTTCGCGAAAGATTACTAAGAATTCCAGACTTGACACTCGCAAAGTCAATAGATATATGCCGCGCATCGGAAGTTTCAAAACAACAATTAAAATCTATAACAGAAGATGAAAAAACAGTTCACGCAATGAGGAAAGACTACAAATCAGGACACAAACCAAAAGTGAAACAACAATACAGAGATTATAGAAAAGACAACCCAAAAGGCCAGAAATACGATTGCAAGAAATGCGGAATGCAACATCTACCTAGAAGTTGTCCAGCTTACGGAAAAACGTGTAACCAGTGTAAAAAGCCGAATCATTTTAAGAAAATGTGCAAAAACAGAAGAATAAATGCTATTGAGGAAGAAAGCGACAGCGAAGATGAATTATACATTGGATGTATCGAAAATCAGAAGAAAAGTGAAAATTCTTGGATGGTTAATTTGAATCTGAATGGAAAAAATCAGAAGTTCAAATTGGATACGGGTGCGCAAGCAAATGTAATTCCGTACAAAGTATTGAAATTGGTGAAAGGAGATACCAAAATTATTCCAAGCAAAACAAGATTAGTCACATATTCAGGTGAAAAAATGGATGTGCTAGGGAAATGTTACATAAATGTATCTCACAAAGATAAAATTGAAAGAATGGAATTTGCAGTTGTTAATTTCAATGCTCAATGTATCTTAGGATTAAGTGCTTGTGAAAAATTAAATCTAATTAATAGAGTTATGTCAGTTGAGAAAAGTGCTGAATCTATTTTGAAAGAAAATAGTGATTTATTCGATGGAATAGGGGAATTAGAAGGATATCATCATATTGAATTAGATAAATCAATCAATCCGGTTATTCACCCACCACGTAGAGTACCGATTGCTCTGCAAGATAGATTAAAATCAGAAATAGAGAGAATGGAAAAATTAGGCATTGTGGAAAAAGTGGCACAACCTACTGAATGGGTTAGTTCAATAGTAATTGTAGAAAAGGCAGATGGTAAATTAAGGATATGTTTGGATCCTAAAGATCTTAATCGAGCAATAAAGAGAGAACATTTCATATTGCCGAGACAGGAAGAAATAACCGCTAAGTTAGCAGGAGCAAAATATTTTAGTAAGCTTGATGCTTCAAGTGGATTTTGGAACATCAAATTAGACGAGGAAAGTTCTAATTTATGTGCATTCAATACACCATTCGGAAGATTTAAGTTCTTAAGATTACCGTTTGGAATCAAATCTGCTAGCGAAGTGTTTCACAAAGCCGTATGCAAAATTCTTCATGGATTAAATGGTGTCGAATCATTTATTGATGATATATTAGTGTGGGGATGTACAAAAGAAGAGCACGACAAGAGATTAAAAGAGGTTCTAGAACGAATCCGTACCGCAAATTTGAAGTTAAGGCGTGATAAATGTGAAATGGGAATTTCTGAAGTGACATATTTCGGTCACAGGTATACACGAGAAGGATTGAAAATCGACGACAACAAAGTGAAAGCGATAACCGAAATGAAATCACCGACCACCAAAAAAGAACTTGAACGATTTCTTGGAATGGTGACGTATATAGCAAAATTCGTACCAAATTTCTCATCAAACACAGCAGTATTGAGGGATTTACTGAAAAAGGATGTACCGTTTCAATGGGACGATAATCATGATAAAACATTTAAAGATCTGAAAACATTGATCACAAACTCTCCAGTGCTAAGATATTTCAACAGTACAAAGCCAGTGAAGTTATCCGTAGATGCATCACAAAATGGACTAGGTGCTGTACTATTACAGAAAGAGTTGCCAATCGAATATGCATCGAGGGCATTGACTACATCGCAGAAAAATTGGGCACAAATAGAAAAAGAGCTATACGCCATCGTATTCGGGTGTGAAAGATTTCATCAGTATGTATACGGAAGGACAATTGAGGTAGAAACAGACCATAAACCTCTAGAAGCAATATTCAAAAAGCCACTAGTAAACGCGCCTCCCAGAATACAAAAACTTATGTTACGACTTCAGAAGTATGACATTAATGTAGTGTACAAACCAGGAAAATTGATGTACATATCAGACACTTTGTCAAGAGCTTACCTTAATGAGTTCGACAACTCATGTGACAAGGACATAGATGCACAAGTACATTTATTGGTAAAACATGTGTCCGTATCAGAGTCAAAAATGGATGAATTCCGAAGAGAAACAGACTGTGACGATGCATTAACAGAGCTAAAGAAAACTGTAAAGGACGGATGGCCCGAGAGCAAGTCCGAAATAAACGACAAAATTAAACCATATTGGGACTACAGAGAAGAAATTCATGAAGCACAAGGATTAGTGTTCAAAGGAGAAAAAATAGTAGTGCCGTTTGCTTTACGAAAAGAAATGCTGCAGAGAATTCACGAGGGGCACCAAGGCATAGAAAGATGTAAAAACAGAGCAAGGGATGTTTTGTTCTGGCCCGCAATGTCAAAACAAATAGAAGACATTGTCCAAAGGTGTGAGATATGCAAGCGATTTCAGAACTCAAATGCAAAAGAACCAATGATTAAAGCCGAATTACCATCGCGACCGTGGGAGAAAGTAGCCACAGACGTGTTTGATTTTAAAAACAGACAGTATTTATTAATTGTGGACTATTATTCAAAGTTTTTTGAAGTTAGTATCCTGAACAATTTGACCAGTGATACAGTCATGATGAACATGAAGTCCATATTTGCAAGACATGGCATTCCAGAAGTACTTGTATCTGACAATGCAAGATATTATACAAGTTCAAAATTCCAAGAATTCGCGAAATCGTGGGAATTTAAACATATAACGTCGAGTCCGAGATACCAACAAAGCAATGGATTAGCGGAAAGGACAGTGCAAACCGTTAAACAGCTACTAAAGAAAGCTGATTATGAAGGAAAAGATCCGTATATGAGTATTTTGAATTTCAGAAATACTCCGTTAGACAGTGACATGCCGTCGCCATCTCAACTATTGATGGGTCGCCGTTGTAAAACGAAATTACCTATAACGAAGAAGTTGTTGAGAACCGAAGTTCCGGAAAATGCAAAGAAAACATTTGTTAAAAAACAAGAGAAACAGAAACTGTATTATGATAAGAAAACAAAAGAATTATCAAAATTGAACGTTAATGACAATGTATATGTTCAAAGAGAAAAGCGTTGGGAACCAGCAGTCGTTGTTCAAAAAACAGACAATTCGCGTTCGTATATTGTTAAAACAGAAAATGACAAACTGTACAGAAGAAATAGAAAACATTTGATGGAAAACAAAAACAATGTTGTAATTGAAAATGACGATTTAGACACTGAGCCAATAGTGCAACCTAATACTGTACAAAACGAAGTCAATGATTATAACCGTACGCGTAGTGGACGAATGGTGAGAAAACCAGAGAGACTAATTGAAAACATGAACTAGTGTGTAGGAGTTAGATTAATATTTAGATTAGGACAATTTAGCTTTAGAGACAATATTTTCATTAATTACATACACATCATTTCAACATTTCATTAATACAATTTATTTGTTTAGTAAGGCAAAGTTTTACATGATGCCATTTCATTTCATTTCATTTCATTTAAGTAAAGAAGGGAGATGTCATATCTATCATCATGTCTATAAACATGATTAATATAATCCAACAGTTCTCACGGTACTCTGACCACACACAGACTCTTAACTGCTTTACACGTGTTATCTGTATAGTAATGTTTACTGTTGTAATATAATATCATGATGTGTAGCTTGTAATAAAGTGTAGTTTAATATAAGTCTTGAATGAATGCAGACGTACATACATGCCCCATGCAGAATATAACAAAGCTGTTTGACAGCCAATACCAGAACAAAAAGCTGACAAAAGGGTATTAAAATGATTCTTACAAATTCCATTAAGTGATCGTGAATTGGTCGCTCAAGAAATTTAGAAATAGCTGGCAGTACATTTACAGGACGGGAATGACCTTTTTTTACAGGTCTTGTTCGTTTTGAAAATTGAGGCCACTCGGGCAGATTTAGTTTTTCTGAAAACACTAAATTTTCAAAAGATAAATTGTATTGTGCTTGCAATAGCTGGTTGTGGTAGCTTAAATTGATCATTTAAGAAGAATTGCAATCATACCCTGTAGCCTATTTTACATTTAATTTGTTTATTGATTAACCCATCTGTTACTGTTAAAAAAAAGTAGTTCTTCTGTACTAATTCTGTTCTTCTCAATGTTTTTACTCTTGGATGGTTTTTGTCAATTTGTATGCTACTGTCTACAATGTTTTAAATAGCAACATTAACAAAAAAAAAAATGTGGAATATTTCAGAGCCTGCATCCTTATTTTATTATGACATTTCCATATATAAATATGCTGTTTAATATTTGTTTTTTTATACCTTTATTTGAAAAAAAAATGTTATATTTTTTGATAAAAAGTAGTTGATTTTAGTCCACCAGCTGTTCTTTAAAAAGATATGTTTTTACAGCTCTAGTTTTTCTTCATTTTTGTTATAACATTTCTTGGGTTTTCTGTACACTTCCTAAAACTGCACTGTGGTGACTGATTTTAAACAGTGATATTATCACATCAAATATTTTTAAATCTTCCTGTTTCCGATCAAGGATTTGTATAGTACACTATACACTATACAAATCCTTGTTCCGATGAATATATTGTTTGACATATCTAAATAGCTGTGTTTTCATCAATATTTCAACTGAACAACCCTGTAGTAGGAAATTAAGATTGGCATTATTGAATAACCTCAGCTTTCGAAATTGCTCAAATCTCTGATAAATGTAAAATAAACAACTCGTTTTAAAGGAGCACTAGCTACGATATATATAAAAAAAATAAAGTATGTTTTTTTTTTAGATTAATCATTAATTGAATTGGAATAATGAAATAATAATTTGCTTTTAGCAATCAATTTGCTTTAATTTTGTTGAAATAAGCGATTATACATAATTTTTGACTGATTCACTTGCAAGTGAATACGTCATCATCATTCTAACCGGTATTCACGTGAACTTCAATTTACCCCCCTAGCTAGAGACTGACAACGCATGCATTGTACGTGAACTGGTTATTTAAAGAAACAAAATGTCAACAATGAAAGTGAAACTACGGTAAATCATTTGATTACTAATTCTATCCACATAAATCATTCTTATACGGTTAAAAACAATAAGAAAGTTATATTTTTAATCTATAAATTCAAATCAAACAGACCTATAAAAATCCAATTGCATGTGCTGGTTTAACCTCTTCATATCTTTATTTGTGTTTACATCGCTTATATGGTCATCTGAGGTCAAATCGATAGTTAATTAGATGGCATCTGGATTTTAATCCACACGAAACGAACCTACATATCATCTAACCCATGCTCCGTAAACTGTTTATTTTAAACGTTTGATAGATTGGATAAATGTTTTACATTGTTATTAATCAAATGTGAGAATTTGAGTCAAATTGGTGACCATGAATTTGACAGCTAGTGCCCCTTTAAGCTTAGACACAGTCGAGCAATTTTTACGTTGTACTGCGTTGTTGTTATAAGTCCTTAAGTGTATTTAGATAAACTTTATATGGTTCAGCCAGGTAACAAAATAGCGAGAACGTACGATATTTGCATTGTTTACAAATGGCTGACAAGAGGAAACCAAATTCTGCAGATGATAGACCACAAGAATCAGATAGACAATTTCTAGGTTATAACTATATTTTATTGGTATTATCATCTATACGAGACAGGTGTTAATGTAGAAAAAAAAGTAAAAAGTGTGTAAGGTGAACAATACCGGCAAACCACAGACACTTTTCTCAGAATTCCCCCCCCCCCCTTTATGCCTATAGTATATACCTTAATATAACACAAAGTACTAATAACTTACATTTTAGAAAAATTTCAGGTGGTGACGAAATTCCGTTATATGCCTCTTTCTAGGCTATCAACCCCACCAATACTTGAAATATATCGTAAATCTAAATTGATATATCTTTACAATGTTGTATATATATATATATATATAGTGAGAAAGATAGGAGACCCTTACTGGTTAATCTTAAAAGTATAGACTCAAAGCTTACCCTATTCAAAAATATGCACTATATCAGAGGTATGCCAAAGTATGAAAAAGTCAACGTTAGTAACGACCTGACACAAAGTGAAAGGGAACAGGAGAAATTACTATGGGCAGAAGCAAAACAGCTACAAGAACAATGCTTATCGGGGGAATACCAATACAAGGTAAGAGGACCACCCTGGGCCCGAAAAGTGATAAAAATAAAGAAGTAGTGAAAAAAAGTTCAAAGGATGTAAATAAAACTGTAAAAAATAGGGAAAAGGTTTTTAACGGCGAAGATGTAAATAGTTTTACAGTTCTACCCAAATTGAACTGTTTTTATACAAATGCAGACCAGCTATTCAACAAATTATCCGAATTAATAGTTAGAGCAAGGGATAATAAACCAAATATAATTGGAATAACAGAAGTTAAACCGAAGGTAAATAGGTACAAACCATCCAAGGCAGAATACTCACTACCAGAGGTGGGAAACTATAAAATGTATGAGAAAAATTTGGACACAGATGATGGAAGAGGACTACTATTATATATAGACTCAAATCTTGAATCGACAGAAGTAAATATGGAAGCCCAATTCCAAGAAAACATATTTATTAAGATCAAACTTAACCAAAATGACAAACTACTGATAGGCCTAATATACAGATCACCATCAAACAACAAAAAGGAGTATAATGATAAACTAACGGAATTAATATCAGAAGCAACTCTGAAAGGTTTTTCGCATATACTTATTATGGGAGACTTTAATTACCCAGCAATTGATTGGGAGAGATGGAATACAAAAGGAGAAAATGAAAATAGCATCGAAAACAGATTTTTAGAATCGATACAAGAAAACTTTCTATTCCAACATACGACCAAACCAACAAGATGGAGAGGTACAGATACTCCGCATACCTTAGATTTGATATTGACGAACGAAGAAGAAATGATTAATAATCTAGAATACATGAGCCCACTAGGAAAAAGTGACCACTGTGTACTGTCCTTTGACTTCAACTGTTATATAAACATAAAGAACAAACCAAGAATAGCTAAGCTGTATGATCATGGGAACTACCATGATTTTAAAATAGAATTGGATAAGATAAGTTGGCAGGAAGAATTAAAAGATGACTTATCTGTTGACACAAACTGGAAATACTTTTTAACCACTTTAAACGAATTAGAACAAAGATTCGTACCAACAAAAAGAATGACACAAATAGGAAAGAAGAAAAACGCTTTCCCAGTTGACAAAAAAACAAGAGATTTAATTAAGAGGAAAAATATACTGTCAAAGAAAATTGTAACCAATCAAGACCCAGAAATTAGAGCTGAGTATAATAGAGTAAGGAATAAAACAAAATCATCAGTTAATAAACTAAAGAAGAAATTTGAAAAGGGATTATCAGAAAATGCAAAAGCAAACCCAAAAGCAATATGGAGCTACGTAAAATCAAAGTCAAAAACAAGGGAAGGTATAGGCGACCTACACACTGACCCCGACGATACGAAATCTCCAAAAACAGATGACGATAAAGAAAAAGCGGAAATACTTTCAGAATATTTTGCTAGTGTATTTACACAAGAACCAGATGACGAAATCCCTGTACCAAATCCAATAAAAATTGAAAATGAAGTACCTGATCTAATTATCAACAAAGATATGATAATGAAACACTTAAAAAACCTAAAGATTGATAAATCACCAGGTCCTGATAAACTACACCCCAGATTGCTGCGAGAAACAATGGATAGTATAGTTGAACCCTTGAGCTTGATCTTTAATCAATCATTGAAAGAAAAGACAGTACCAAAAGAATGGAAGAATGCACTTGTAAGCGCTATATTTAAAAAAGGAAACAAATCGCAAGCAAAAAATTACCGCCCAGTGAGTCTAACATCAGTTGTATGTAAAATATTGGAGAAAATCATAAGAGAGCATATAATAAAGCATATGAAGCTAAACAGGTTATTCTCAAATAAGCAGTATGGGTTTATCTCTGGGAGATCAACCTCATTGCAATTACTAGAGGTAATTGACATATGGACAGAGGCGATAGACGACGGATATGAGGTAGATTGTGTATATACAGACTTCATGAAAGCATTTGATAAAGTTCCACACAAAAGGCTGCTAAAGAAAATCGAAAATTATGGAATAAAAAACCCAATACTTGATTGGATAAGAGATTTTCTTTCAAATAGACAACAAAGAGTCTCAATAAATGGTGAAGCATCGGAATGGAAGGAAGTAACCTCAGGTATACCACAAGGCTCAGTTCTAGGACCACTCTTGTTTGTACTCTACATCAATGACTTACCGGAAGGAGTTAACTCAGATGCTTACTTATTTGCTGATGATACAAAAATTTTTAGAATAATAAAGGAAGACAGAGACCACGAAACATTACAAAAGGATTTAGACAAACTAGAAAAATGGAGTGATACATGGTTACTCAAGTTTCATCCAGAAAAATGTAAACATATAAATATCAGCAAAAAGTCAAAACAAGAGATTGAAAAATATAATCTACTAGGAAAAGAAATAAGCAGATGCAAAGAAGAGAAGGATATAGGGGTAGTCATTGATGAAGAATTATCCTTTGAAAAGCATATATGTGAGAAAGTAAACAAAGCAAATTCAATCTTTGCGGCATTAAGAAGATCTTTCAAAAATCTAAATGCAGAAATCTTTATTCCACTATATAAAACACTTGTAAGAACACATCTAGATTACGCTAGTTCAGTATGGGCACCTTTTAAGAAAAAATATATCGATAAAATTGAAAGTGTACAAAAGAGAGCTACGAAACAAATACCTGGACTTAAAAACCTAAGCTACGAAGAAAGACTAAAGAAATTAAAATTACCAACACTAGCGTACAGAAGAATAAGAGGGGACATGATTGAGACTTATAAGATTATACACAATAAATATGACCCGGAAACTAGTACTTTCCTTAAATTAATGTCGAGTACAGAGAATAGACACAGTACAAGAACAAACAGCATTAAAATCATGCACCAAAGGTTTAATACTAATCTAAGGAAAAATAGCTTTACAGTGAGAATAGCTAAAACCTGGAATAAACTACCAGAAAAAGTGGTTAAGGCACCGTCTGTTAATGCCTTTAAAAACAGACTAGACAATCATTGGAAAAATGAGGAACTATATTATTCTGATTACCGCGCAGTTATAACCGGAAGCAGCAGTAACAGTAATAATAATGACCTAATATATGAGTCTGGTGAAGAGGAGCCGTGAGGATCCTGTACCGGAAAACATCTTTAAGTATCTTTAAGTATAAGTAAGTAATATGCCTACATTTGTTCCTCGGAATCATCCGTAGCAATCCTATGTTAATTGTAATAATTTTGCAAACCACTGATGAATTGGCAATAAATGTGTCATGTCTCCTTATATATCTCGGTTTTCTATTGGTCAATTATTTGCATGATATGGGAAAGTCTAATAGTTATCAAAGGTACCAGGATTAAAATTAAGTACGCCAGACGTGCGTTTCGTCTACATTAGACTCATCAGTGACACTCATATCAAAATATTTATAAAGCCAAACAAGTACAAAGTTGAAGAGCATTGAGGATCCAAAATTCTTAAAAGTTATGCCAAATACGGTTAAGGTAATCTATACCTAATGATACTCAGAGTTATCTGAGCTTGTTTCATTTTCGTAAGTAAAGTCAAGAGAGAGTCTGAATAACATAGACGAGTCATGGAAAATTTGTGTCTAAAAAAGGAAACTCGTAACTTATTAGACACACCTGTACGAACTGTGACGCCCGTATATGACACGGAAACCAGGCGTAAAAATCATACTTTCTCCTGGCGGCATTGAAGTGTCTACAAAATGCATGTCCAGGCGTCAACCAGGCGTCAACCAGGCGTAAACCACGCGTAAAATTAGGCGTAATATTTAAATGAGTACGCCTGGTTCACAAAAAAATAGGCGTAATATGGAAATGAGTACGCCTGGTCAATAAATAAACCAGGCGTCATATCTTTACATAATACTACACTTATTTTAGTTCAGTGTATTAACCTAACTGTGTACTTTTGTGTATTTGATACATACTTCTATGCTGTTGCTTTTATTTCTTATTGTTTGACAAAAAACTTGAAATATTAACCATTGAAGAAGCTAATATAGAAATAGATATATTTTATGCAGACAATGGCTCAAATAAGCTCAAGTTTAAATAAGAATTATGACAATATTTTTTGCTTGAAATAAAATTAGCATTTTAACTAAGTTGTTTTTAAAAATTATTGTCATTTGATCTAAAATATAAATGATAATACTGCAATTTACCTTAAAGTAAAAGATTTTAATGTTATTATCCAAGGATAAAGGTTTTGGGATTTCAAAAATTCTGATAGAACATAATACTTAATAACTAAGTTATACTCACATTATTATTATTAAACCCTGTATTACTTCTTTCCTTTTATTTCACAATTTTCATTTATTTATTTGATTCAGTATTTCCAATTTCAGATTCTTCCAAAAAGCACATAACAAGCAAATTATCCCTGAATATATGAAGCTGCCATGTGTCCAACTCTTGCAAACTTAAACCAAAGAGCCAAATTTTGAAAAAAAATCTCATGATCCTCTAAACAAAGCATTATGGGTATTTTTATTTACGCCCATAAGAAAATTTACGCCTTGCTTTTTTCAATTTACGTCTGTAAGAAAACTTACACCTTGCTTATTTCAATTTACGCCAGGTGTACTGCTTTTTTCTACACCCGTAAGGACTACAAATTTACGTTTCCTGCTCCCTTACGCTTGGATCTAGACACGTAACTACCACTTACGCCTGGTTTACGCCTTATTTCCTGGCGTAATACGCCTCATAATTTCGTACGGGAAATTTACCACTAATAACACTTGTTAGTTTTTTTTTACGGTACATGTATCTTATATAATTTTACTAACTGGGGGATAAGTTCTATTCAAACAAGAAATAACAGTTTTTTTTTCTGAAACAGTTTTTATAATTAAGGGTACAAATCAATTTTTTTTTTCTAATATTGAATTTGGCTATATTTTCTTATAAATTAACTTTATCATACACTTAGAAGAAAAATGAAATAAAAAAATGGGGTCACCGTTCATTTAAATCACAATCTGCCTCCGGAAGAAGCATACAATTTTGTAAATGTCCTTTTTTTCTGTCGAGCTAATAGGAGAAATATGGGTAATATCAAAGAGTCATCAAAATAAAAAAATAACCTAATTACAGAAATCGCTTAAATTTTGAAATTATTTAGTTTATGTACAGCTTATTTGAAAACAATAATAAAAAATAAAGGTCACCGATGAGTTAAAAAAGTTATTTCAAATTTAATGCCAAAGAATGGCATTTTTGCACCAAAGGGAGATAATTTGGAGCTTTTTCAATGATATAAACATTTTAAAAATCATCTGGGGCCAAACTGAATCGTTTTTTGGGGTTGATTTTTGTACCATATCCTAAAGTAATAACTAATAGTGTAATAAATAAAATTTGCAATGAAAAAATAAAGGTTTAATTTTTTGCTGAAAATTTTTGTACCCACGAGCCACCTTAATCATTTACTGCGTGACGTGTATTGCCAAATTTTCAGCGGTTTGCAAAATTATTACGATTGACAAACTTTGGTAGGATAGCTACGAATAATTCCAACAACAAATGTGGGCATGTTATACACCATTGTAAAGATAAATCAATTTAGACTTACGATATAAGTTTTGGTAGGATTGTCAGCCTAGAAAGCGGCATATAACGGAATTTTCGTCACCACCTGACATTTTTCTAAAATGCAAGTTTAGTACCTTGTGTTATATTAAGGTCTATAGGATTTTTTTTTTCTGAGACAAGTGCCTGTGACACATATAGTCAGGGATATAACTCTATAGCCTATTAGGGTTATTACAGGAAAGTAACATACATTTGTTATTGTAGACTAAAAAATCAAAGAACTGTGATAACATACGTATGTTACATGTTTCAAAGGGACAATAAACATCATAAGTTTAGTTGAAATGTATACAAGTCCTATTGATATTACTATCATGACTATTGTCTTTATGTATACTTAACTATTGAAAGATGTAACAGTTCATAGTATTCCAATTTTAAATAGTACACCTATATGTTATAAAAGAAAAAAATATGCCTGTAATAACTAAAGGGTGTTATCACAGCTTCTCTATATCACTTCAAAGCATTTGCTCAGACATAAATCATGCTTAATTACGATGTATTTTAATTTATTGTAAGAAATAATGTTCAGAGCATGTAATGATGTTCTGCGAAAGTTTCTCAGTAATTGCCAAGTGTCTTATATAATAAGTTCCATTCCTTTAATAACTAAGCCTTGTTATCACAGCTAAGTTTATTCCTTAATAGCCTTGTCTCATTGATTTACCATGGTTAATCAAAAATGTATTAATTCAATTTGAAAATTACTTATCAAGGCTATATATGCATTTAGTTTCTGTGCAAAGTCTAAAAAGTTCCCTAGAGTCCACTATAGATTAAATAATTTTACAAATAACAAACATATGTTATTACAGATATATATATAGAAAATTTAAGGAAAAGTATCTGTAATAACACACGCAAGTTATTTTCTGTAATAACCCTATAGAGTTATATCTCTGACTGGCATAAGTAAGCAACTATACTCACATAAACCTAGTTACTATTCCCGGCGGACCTGGCCGCTTGAACTTTTGACGTCAACAACAATAATTTTTCCATTGTGGTGTCAGATATTTTGTTTTATGATGTCAAAATTTTACGGGGAACCTGTGTAATATCCAGTAATTGTGGACAAATAGCGGTAAGGTGTATTATACACCTTATCGCTATTCCCTTTTGACCCAGTCACTTGAACTTTTAACATCATACAACAATCACTTTTCCATTGTGGCATCAGATATTTTATTTTATGACGTTAATTATTTTTTTTGGGAACCTGTGTGATATTCAGTTAAGGTCAAGTTACAGTAAATGGGCTATGTCTTTGATTTCAGTAAAATTTGGCATACTGCTCTGGCTCAATGAACTTCAACTGAAAATCGAAATAATAATGCGTTTATCTCAATTATCATTTGAAATATTACTGATTGAATTCTTACAAAATGGGTGAACATTTGTATAGAAAGCACATAAATCGGCGAAAACCCTTTTAAAATTTGTCTTAAAATCGCCAAATCTCTAATTCTACTCCATAGACTTTTCTTAAAAAAACTATATGTTGTTGATACATAAATTTCCGTTATAATGATGCAAAATAAAGATAGGGTCACCGACTTCGTTTTTACAGTATACATCATTCAAATTTGCGTTCTTTGTAAAAAAATCCAACAAAACGTCTAATAATCGTAACGTTATCGCCTTGCAGCCGTAAAACGTAGATTTTTGACGTTTTTCACTACCAATAAGGTAACAAATTGATTATTAGACAAAAAACAAAGTCGGTGACCCTATCATGCCTATGATTATTTTATATCATTAAAACAGAAATTTATGTGTCAACAATATATAGTTTTTTAAGAAAAATCTATGGAGTAGAATAAGGGATTTGGCGATTTAAGACAAATTTTAGAAGGTTTTTCGCTGATTTCATGTGCTTTCTATACAAATGTTCACCCATATTAAGAGAAATCAATCTGCAACTTTTCAGCAAATAAAAGAGATAAATGTATTATTTTTTCGATTTTCAGTTGTAGTTTAACGAGCCAAGGTTGTATGCAATTTTGTAGCAAAATCTGCGACATAGCCCATTTACTGTTCCTTTACCTTAAGGTAGACAAATAGCAATAAGGTGTATTGGTCACAATGAATTATAGTTATCTTAATTGTACCATTGGTAGAGGTGAGTCTTTTCACCACTGAACACCACCACCGAACACCCCAAAAACTAACAACCACTAAGAAAAACTGTCATATATATCATACAAAAAAAGAAACGACGTCAAATTCAATGCACCACTTTGAGTACTTCAGGGGCTCAATTTCTGTATAAAAATTGTCCTGATGAAGCCTGCCTTGCAGGCGAAACATGTAGACATAGATAATAAAATTGCAGATCTTTTGAAGTGATGTTGTCAATTTTAATTATTAAAAAAAGAAAAAGTAAAAGAAATTAGATTACATATAATTTAATTTTTTTTTTTTATATTTATGCCATGCATGGGCATCATTTTCATGTTAAAGTCGATAATTAACATAAGGATCTCCAGATTCATCACTTTCCGGATTACATTGTGTACATGTGTTATTAAAATAATAAAATTCAAATTAATTCATATATATTTTGATATTTGTCTCTTTTCTTATTATTTGTACAACTATTTTATAGAAGAGATTTAGAAAAAGAAAAAAATGGAAAAAAAATATATTTGAGGCTGTATCCATGAGGGTCTGCAGCGTTCAAAAAGTGTGTTTCTGTTTTCTGTAGATGTATTTGGACTCTTAATCTTCTGAATTGTTGAATTAATAAATTAAATAATATATTTAAGTCACATTTATAATGATAAAAGACAACGTAATTTTTTGGGGTGTTTGGCGGAGTGCGGTGGTGAAAAGACCTACCGCCATTGGTAGTACTTCATTTTTCACATCATCTTAACATGAGCTAAATGACTGGTGCTTCCAGTTTAGACACAGTCGCTTCACTTGCTTTGAAATCAGCTGCTGGTGCGCATAGGTGTCTATATATGGGGCTGCGCAAGCAGCTGTTACTGCCAAAGGTGAAGTAAGCCCATACTTTACCCTTGGCCATCTTAACTTTGTCTTGCCTCCATATAAGCCTCCTTTAATAAGGAGCACCCCCATGAGTTATGGCATATACATAAAGAAGGACATTTGAAGCCTGTATTGGTACAGATTAGTATGAGCATTTGCCTACCCAATTCTCCAGCCAGACCTTCACAGGTCTTAATTCCAGAAATTACACCTTCCCCAAACATGATAAAATGCAATAAAATAAAATAAAACATACTCAACTCATGTTACACACCGGCAAGCAATCAGCCAGTCAAAAAAGTATGGCGGAAAGGGCATTAATTTGAGGTAAAATGTCGGAATTTAAAGATGAAGATAGTAACAAATTTCTCGATCAGACTACCCATAACTACATTGTAATGTTATACTGCAATAGTCCACTACATGTATGATGATAATATATTGCTATGCAATATTTCCTTCTTTATATACTGTTACAACATTAACTGGTTGATGAGTACTTTCTGGCACATGTCTGGTTAAATTAACAGTATTGTTAATGATTAAAAATATATTTTTTAATTTCATAAGACATTGTAATATGAAAATTTATATGTTGGAGAAATGATTTCATAATGAATAAGGCCTTAATTGTAAGTTACCAACTTTACCATTTACCATTGTCAGTTGATCATGAGATCACTTCTTTGTTATTTTAGAAAGAAGTAATGTAGGAACATGCATGAAAGATGTCTTGGGGAAGATCATTGCTAACAGACCAGAGGACCCAATAGCCTTCATGGCTGACTAGTAAGATGTTTTACAATTAAAGATTTGTTCAGACCAAAGAGAGAAAATATCTGATAATACATGCATCTGTGTATGAGAATATTAGAAAATTAAATGTAACAAGTAAATACATATTATACTCAAACTACATTTCTGAGAAATCTTTAAAAAAAAGAAGCTCTTTTAAAAATAACTAAAGGTGTCTTTTATAATCATATGTTAATTTATAAACACTTCTTGTGCAATTTGTATTTTAATCATTAAAATGAAAAAGTAAAATCACAAAAATACTGAACTTAGATGAAAATCATGTAGAAAATGGTGGATTAAATCTGGTTCTATAGCGCTAACCCTCTCACTTTAATGACAGTCTCATCAAATTCCGTTATAAGAATAGAGAACCAAGAACATCCAACAGTTACTACATGTAAGTTTCATTTCTCAATTTGACAAAATCTTATTATTAATCTTTTCAGTATTGTTCTCTCCAGATTAGGCAATTTTCACACTACTTATAATTTTCAGTACTATCTAATTTTTGATTTAAAATAAATCAAGACTGTCTTTATGCAATCTCACTTTATATTTATCGATTAAATTCAATGTTTAATTTTTCCTATTTATTATATAGCTTTGACTCATTAGAAGAACAGACTAGTTTAGTGGCTAGAGCACGACAGTTAATAATAATGACGCACCATAGTCGACCAGTCTTTGATATTAATGTCAGAATGGCGTACGAGACATTACAGAAGTCTAAATGTAAGTACAAATATGTAAATTAATGCCAGATTGGAGTACAAGACATTACAGAAGTCTAAATGTAAGTACAAATATGTGAGTCTCTGAACAGGGTTTAGAGAATAGAGAGTAATAGGTAAAAAGTGCAGAATCAGGGCCCTGATAATCATGATAATAATTAAATAAAGAATATAGAAAAATAGGCCCAAAAAAAAGAATAGAGAATAACGGGTGCTTAAAACATAGAAAATAGAGAATGATAAGCAAAGAAAATAAAGAATTGAGAAAAAATGTCTTAAAACATTTAAGAATAAAAAAAATTGAAGGACCCCATCCAGACCAGATTATAACACTGCAAATGTGTGTAAAGTTTTTTTTCTGTATTGTCATTTAATTTGCAATAGCTAGTTTGTGTATTTTTAACAAAAAATCTAACTGATCAACCTCTTCTTTGTAGGATCAAAAACTTGGGAATAATTAGAAAAGAAGGTCTTATATATATTAAAGTAAAAGTTAGACTGCCTGAGCTTCATGGTCTTGTGGTAGCATGTTCCCCATGAGTGCGAGAGGTCGTGGGTTCAAACCCCAGACGAGTCAAACCAAAGACTTTAAAATTTGTATGTGTCAACTGCATATTTAAAAGCATGTTAAACATGTAACGTGTTAAGCATTACGTTTTTATTCTAACTTTTATATCTTTTTTTATTCATAGGAAAAGTTTCTGGTCTTGGCCTGTTGATTCCACTACAAAAAGTTATAAATTCATTTATTGTCAACTGCACATTTAATCATGTTAAAAGCAAGTTAAACATGTTTTAAAAGTATTAAATTTAAATTTCATTCAAACTTTTATTTTTTTATTCTAGGGTAAGTTTCAGGTTATGGTTATGCCACAGCAGAAAAAAAGAGTTCTTTCATTGTCAATATTTTCGTCATATTGAGCATTTAATCAGGTTTTCCCTTAGTTTGAATTTGGTATATTTGAACATGTTAAGCAATAAATTTAAATTTCATTCAAACTTATATTTTATTTTATAATAGGTTAAGTGTCTGGTTATGACATGGCAGATAAAAAAGTTCATTAATTGTCAATTTTTTCTTCATATTAAGCATTAGATCCAGTTTTAAATTAATTTGGTATATATACATACTATTTATATTTTTCTCTATTATTTTGTAGGTAGTAAGAAGCTCCATGGGGTAAATGGTACTGTGTATAATGAACTCATCAGAGCCTTATGTAGGTATGTTCCTCTTTTTATGTATTGATAAGATGAGTGTCCATTAGAAACATATCAATGTTCTGGTAAAATTATGACATGTCTTAGTTGCTCATTGTTTCAGTAGTATATATATATATATACAGGCCCGTAGCCAGGAAATCCAAGGAGGTTTTTTTTTGGACTCACAAACTCGACTTCAACAGTCACAATTTGAACAGAACATTGACTTTAACAGTGCTTATTTGTTTTCAAGGCTACAGGTATGATATACAGGTGCAATACATACATGTACCACTTAATTATAGTATGTCACATCCAGTTGCATACAAAAAAGTGTTGAACAAAAATATTCCCTTGAATTTGACATGTAAATCACATCAACTACTGACTACTCATAAAGAATAATTTAAATTGTGTACATTGTGAAAAGACGACAGTACAAAAAGAACTACAAAGAAAACTTTAGATTGAACACAAACCCAAGTGGTAAAGAGTCTTGTGCATCTCAAGTACACAGGGATTTTTATGCCCCACCTACGATAGTAGAGAGGCATTATGTTTTCTGGTCCGTTTGTCCGTCCATCTGTCCCGCTTCAGGTTAAAGTCAAATCAACTTCAAACTTAGTACACATGTTCCCTATGATATGATCTTTCTATTTTTAATTCTAAATTAGAGTTTCTACCCTAATTTCACGGTCCACAGAACTTAGAAAATGATAGTGCGAGTTGGGCATTCATGTACTGGGGACACATTCTTGTTTAATCATTATATAATATATATATTTTACAGAGATTTTCCAACTTTAGTGATTAACAGACTATTAAGAAAGATAGAATGTTTAGATTTTGAGGCAGTAACTTATGATGTGTTTAAATCTGGTGTGTTCACATGTTGTGTGTTAGAAGGTAATATCATATGTTGTGTTTAAATCTGGTGTGTTCACATATTGTGTGTTAGAAAGTAATATCAAATGATGTGTTTAAATCTGGTGTGTTCACATTCTGTGTGTTAGAAGGTAATATCATATGTTGTGTTTATAAATCTGCTGTGTTCACATGTTGTGTGTTAGAAGGTTATATCATATATCATATCATATGTTTAAGTCTGTGTTCCCATAGCATGCAATTAAGAATTGAATGCTTCTTTCTGTAACTTTATTGGGGTGTTAAAGCTTTGACCGAAGTACATTTTGTATAAGCGGCAGCGATTCATACTAAAAATGTGCGTATGGTAAACGCTTTTACAACCCTATGAAGTTACAAAAAGAAGCATTCAATACTTATAATTACATTTTTTAGCTAGGATCATGAAAACACCATTTTTGTCGAGCCTTCGACTTTAGTCGAAAAAGCGAGACTAAGCGATCCTACATTCCGTCGGCGTCGGCGGCGGCGGCGTCCACAAATATTCACTCTGTGGTTAAAGTTTTTGAAATTTTAATAACTTTCTTAAACTATACTGGATTTCTACCAAACTTGGACAGAAGCTTGTTCATGATCATAAGATAGTATCCAGAAGTAAATTTTGTAAAAATAAAATTCCATTTTTTCCGTATTTTACTTTTAAATAGACTTAGTTTTTTCTGCGGGGAAACATTACATTCACTCTGTGGTTAAAGTTTTTAGAATTTTAATAACTTTCTTAAACTATCCTGGGTTTGTACCAAACTTGGACAGAAGCTTGTTTATGATCATAAGATAGTATCCAGAGGCAAATTTTAAAAAAAAAATCCATTTTTTCCGTATTTTACTTTTAAATGGACTTAGTTTTTCTGCAGGGAAACATTACATTCACTCTGTGGTAAAAGTTTTTAAAATTTAAATAACTTTCTTAAACTATCCTGGGTTTGTACCAAACTTGGACAGAAGCTTATTTATGATCATAAGATAGTATCCAGAAGTAAATTTTGTACAAAGATAACTCCATTTTTTCTGTATTTTACTTTTAAATTCACTTACATTTTCTTCCAGGTAACATTACATACAGTCTGAAGTTAAAGTTTTCAAAACATTTATTAGATTCATTAACTATCCTAGATTTTTACCAAACTTGGACAGAACCTTCTTACAATCATAGGATAGTATCAAGAGGAATATTTTTATTGATTTTTTGCCTCATTTTTGTTGAGCCTGTTATTTACAGCAAAAGTAGGCGAGACACTGGGTTCGGCGGAACCCTTACAAATTTTTTACATATAAATGAACTTAGTATTTTCTGCGGGAAAACATTACATTCACTCTGTGGTTAAAGTTTTTTAAATTTTAATAACTTTCTTAAATTTGGACAGAAGCTTGTTTATAATCCTAAGATAGTATCCAGAAGTAAATTTTTTAAAACGACAAATCCATTTTTTCCGAATTCTACTTTAAATGGACTTGGATTTTCTGCCATCAACACATTCACTCTTGTGGTTAAATTTTTTAAAATTTTGATAACTTACTTATACTGTTTTTAATTTGTACCAAACTTGGACAGAAGCTTGTATCTAGAAGGAAATTTTGTTACTATTTTGTACCTGTGTATCTGTATTTTACTTATAAATGGACTTAGTTTTTCTGCCAGTTTACATTACATTCAGTCTGCAGTTAAAGTTTTTAAAACATTTATTAGATTCATAAACTATCCTGGATTTTTACCAAACTTGGACAGAAGCTTCTTACGATCAAAAGATAGTATGAAGCAGAATATTTTTATTGATTTTTTCCCTCAATTTTGTTGAGCCTGCAATTTACAGAAAAAGTAGGCGAGACACTGGGTTCCGCGGAACCCTTACAAATTTTTATCAACTTTTATTTAATTTACCAGTGCACTTTATTGTGGGACCTCGTGTCATCATGAATGATAAGTTTTATTGTGTAATGCAATTGATTAAGGAATAACACATAATTGCCATGTAGCCAATCAGAACAACGTATTATAATGAAATATACATCTAATGTAATGTTTGTGTTATAAAGGAAAGATTATTTATTGACTGGCGGTTTGTACATGTTGTAAGAAGCGAATATAATTTTTTCACACACTGTATTGTGAGGTGAATTTTTCTGTTATGGTTAGTCGAAACAACTAAAAGGATAATAAGAAGTGTCCAATCATCAACAAAAGTCTGCATATAACCTTTAATATGGAAAATTTGTAATCTGTGGAACACTTAATTTCATGGTTCATCTGAACCAACAAAATCATTTGGATTTAATATCAAATTAATAATAATGAATCCACAGTAAACATCTTTTTCTAATAATTTATTGTTTACTTTAAACAGATTACCTAAGACTTGTAGAATATTTATTTAATTCCCTGGACTTTACCAAGACAGGAAAATGTGATAAAGCAGTGTGTGATGCTGTGTTAGAACAATTAAAGACATCATTGGCTAGTAATAAAACAGATGCAAGAAAGTAAGTATGAATACTGTAAGGTCAAAGGTCAAGGTTATGGAACAATTAAAGACATCATTAGCTAGTAATAAAACAGATTCCAGAAAGTAAGTAAGAATACTGTAAGGTGAAAGGTCAGGGTTATCAGAATAATGAAGACATGATTATCTGATAGTAAAACTTGTGTCAGAAAGTGATAATTTGTGTGAGTACTTTAAGGTCTATGTTATAGAACATTAGAGACATTGTTAGCTAGTACTAGAACAGATGCAATCAAGTAAATATGAATACTGTTAGGTCAAAGGTTGAGGTTAGAGTACAATTGAAGAAACTTAGCTAGAAATAAAACTGTTGCAAGAAAGTAAATATAAAAAAGATGATGTGGTGTGCTTGTCACTGAGACAACTCTCCACAAGAGACCAAATGATACATAAATAAAAAAAACTATTGGTCACAGTACAACCTTCAACAATGAGCAATTCCCATATTGTAGTATGAATTCAATCGTCAAAGTAGATTTTTGGAATATATTTTAGGTACTGTTATACAAATATTATATGTCAATAAGACAGTATCCCATAGATACACAAAAATGAGATTTTTGTTTAGAGGTCATCTAATACTGATTAACTTTCATCTTATTCACTTATATATATTTATCGTTTTATTATTTTCAGAATTGTTGAGTCAGGGTATAACTTAGGACCAGACGGATTATTTCATGTCTTAGATAAGGTACATTTATACAGAAAATGTGTATTATAAAGTGGTGAATATACAATTTGTTTTGGTGAATCAGCAGGGCTATTCCATTATAAAATTCTTGAAAATGAGGTTTAGTCTTAGATGCATGATTTTTTTATTAGTTGTTAGTGGCTTTGAAATAGCTGTCAGATAACTGTGAGTACTCTCAGATCTGTTCATTGTGTCACTGTAAATACGGGATCAAAACTGTATTGTATGCCCTTACACAGTGTGGGAACGGAACTGTACGGTGTTTTAATGTTTTGGTCATTCGGGAGACTGTCAAGCGGGGCTTCGACATTCGAGAGCATTTTCAGCTACGGAGAAGGTAAGTGTTTTATATAATTACTATCTCTGGGCTCACTTTTAATGCATATGAGAAAAGCATTGCATCTGTCAATAATATTCAAACATTCCAGGGGTCAGAAAATATTCTAGAGGCAAGAAAACAGGGAAAAAAATGGAATATAAGTAAGTGCTCCGACCCAAATTATGCAAATGATTGTCTTCATTCAGCTGAAAATCTGACTTTACAAGGTTTTTTTAACAAAATTTTAAGTTGTGTAAGTAGAATTATTATATATTTTTCCATCATATACAACTTCACCATGTTTACACTAGAAAATAGTTCTAAATCTTTGAAAACAGAAGTCACTAAATATTTTTCACTGTACGGTCGCTCGTTGGTAAACAACTTTCGACTGTATTATCACTTGGAGCAGTTCTGTAATGTCGCCTGGGAGCAGAGTAATGATTTTGGCTACAGTATTCATGAGAAACCTCGATTTTAGTACAAATGTATATAGAAAAAGGAAATTTACAAATCAAATATCTTTAAATAAAAACTCGGATTATATTTTATAGCCAATAGGATATTTATAAATATATACATTGACCTGATAAACTTCTTTATATATCTATATTAATATCATCAGCTGTAGTGTTCCTATAAACTATTGAATTGACTCCAAAGTAAGTAGTAATCGAGACGTCCTTTAGACCTTATCATTTACATTCACAGAATTGAGCACGGTCACACACGTAAGATCTATATTATTATTAACAAACTAGCTGACAAATACAAACACAAGATAAAAAATGTACATTTTGGAATTTGTTTGTTTATCAATGGAGAAAACATAAAATAAACTTAATTGTTAAAACTTCGTGTTTCATTTCTGCAATGCATAGCACGGTTTGTTCGACTTGCTATGGCATTGTTAATTCTTTTTTAAAAACGATTTATGATGATACAAAGCATGTAAGAGCATCAATCAATTTGGAGTTCCCTTTTTAACCGGATTTTTGTGACAAAAATGTCGGTTATTAATTTGGGGATGTACGGTGCGCGGGCGGGCGGGCGGGATGGCGGCAATCAAATGTTGTCCGTGCATTAACTCATGAACCATTCAACAAAAGCTTTTAAATTTTTAATATGTTGTTACTGACAACTAAATGAAGGTGAAGTTTAAAAATGGCGATTTTGACTTTTACCGTTCAGGAGTTATGGTTCTTGAAAGATTGAAAAATGGAGTTTCCAGTCGTGTCCGTGCATTTACGCATGAACTGTTCTACCAAAGTTTCCCAAATTTTAATATGTTGTTACTGATGACAAAATGGAGGTCAACTTCAATAATAACGATTTTGACTTTTACCGTTCAGGAGTTATAGTTCATGAAAGATCATAAAATGGCGTTTCCATTCACTTTATTGCATTTACTCTTGAACCATTCAATCTAAGCTTTTCAAAATTTAATATGTTGATACTGATGACAAAATGGAGGTCAAATTTGATAATGACGATTTTCACTTTCACCATTCATCAGTAATGGTTCTTGTGATATTGCCAGGACACAAATAAATGTTTATAAATCCGGTTTGCTGTCGTTGTGACAGCCTCTTGTTCATATAATAAGATCTGTAGACTTGTTCCAAAATTTATAAATAAAAAGTAAACAGAGAACCCGTCGATATGAAAACAAACAAAAAAAAACCTCCCTTATCAACAATAATTTTGGGATTGCTTCCTACTGAGAGTGGTTTTTGAAATCAAGCACTGGAGATTAAAAAAAAATCCAGAGCCATTAATTTTAATTCCAGCGCTGCAGATTTCAAATCCATCCACTGCTAAAGATTTAAAATCAAGCAATTGAGATACAAAGTCGTGCGCTGTGTAGATATAAAGTCGACCACTGGATTTGTTACATCCCGATCTCTTGAGCTGAAATGTTAAAAGATGTGGACTTGAGATCTTCAGCGCTCGACTTTACATCTTTGAATCTGTACGAACTCTTTTCACTAAAAATATCAAGTGTTACATGCATCTTACATGTATAGTAAGTCTAAAATATTCCTTAACAATTCAACTAAACATTTTTGTCGTAAGATTATTTCTACACTTAAGACTTTTTGTGAAAAGAGCTACTTTAAGATTTATGACGCTTGACTTCAAAACCACAACCTTTTTTGTATGATATAAATATCATAAATGCATCTCTTAATTATTAGGAACGAAATCAAATAAAATTGAAAAACTAAGTTTCTTTAAGTTTAAAGCGCGAGTATGTCTCTTTCTCCTTTTCAGCACTTTAGATTAGTATATAAAATGTATTAGCGTTAAGCGCTAGATATATATATACACGTATAAGTATTGTACTTTAAATATACAGCGCTTGAATTGACATTGACAGCGGCAAACTTCACATTTCCACCGTTGTACTGTTTATCTATCTACAACATTAAACTTTAGATCTGAAGCGGTCGTGTTTATCTCTTCAGCACTGGACTGTTTTCAATGCAGGACATGACACCTCTACCGATGGACTTTGCTCTACATCGCTTTATTGACATCTACAGTGCCAAAATTCAAATCTCCAGCGTTTAACGTTTTCCTTCTTAAAATCTTAAACAGACCTCATTATTTGTTGTATTCTATTGTATAAGGCGTTGGAAACTTGCATGTTCAGTATGTACAGGCGATACATAAAATAGAAGATGTGGTATAATTGTAATTGCAGTAACTGACACAGAAATATACAGCTGCAGGTCACCGTATGGCCTTCAACAATGAACAAACGTTTAACATGTAAACAGGAGTGCATAGTACACCTAATTTACCTAAATGACAATCAAGATTATTGAAACTTTAAAGTTGATTTTTTTTCATAAATTCAAATCTTCTTGAAACGCAAAACATCATACCTACCTATTTGATTTCACAACACAAAACCATGCAATGAAAATAATGTTTCGTTTCTTTCAATTTTCAGAAATTGACCATGGATGAATCATTCGAAGTAGAAGGCATTAATGAATCGTTAATAACCATTGAAGTGGAGACAGAAAACCTAAATGAATTCAAATGCAACCTTTGTTCATTTTCGAGTAATTACAAAAGAAATTTGACACGCCACATGAACAGAAAACATGCAGCCCCAGGACATGAAGTAACAACCAAACCACATCTCTGTAGCATTTGTGGGAAACTGTACCAAACTGCTCACGGACTCGCACTTCATGTAAAAACAATACACGAGAAGGTGTTTAGATATCAATGTTACGTTTGCCAAAAGGGGTTTGCTACCCTTTGGAACTATAAGGGTCATGTTGCATCCCATGATACTGCCCTTAAGGAAAGGTGCAGTATCTGTAATGCAACATACCAATACAAGAAATCTTTACTTCAACATCACAAAACCTGCCATGGAAGCAAAGAGGACAAAACCACCTATGAGTGTTCTGTGTGTCAACAAGTTGTGTCATCAAAATCCTCTCTAACAGAACACACCAAAGCCATGCATAATGGCAGATTTGTTGCTTGTACAAAATGTGGCAAACAGTTCAAGTGGCGGTCTAGCTTAGCTTATCATAACAAAATGTGCATCTAAGATAGTAACTGAAAGATAATACAAAAATTACAGCTATTTTCCAAATGCTTGGAAAGTAAAACTTTAGTTGGCTTGCTTCAATTGTTTGTATTATTGTGTAAACAAGCTTTGTTAATAAGATTGACATCTTTAAACAATTTATATAGGCAAAGTATAACCTGTATATATCATATTTTAATTCATTTGGGTGTTATCTTTACGATTGTACAATATACAAACAAAGCAAGCAAGCTAACCAAAGTTGTATTGTACATGCATAAGTAAATCAGCTGTAATTACGAAAAAAAATCGTTTCCTTGTAACTCTTCAGAATTGGGCATAGTAATTTGGTAATATATTGATATGTAAATTTTGTTTATTTTTCAATTTGATATTGAGGTCTTCTTTTGAGACTTTGTTCTGTATTTTTCAATTCTTTATTTATTATACAGTATATAATTTTACATATATACAATACAAAAAAAATTCTAGCATATTACACGCAAAGGAATAGGCACAAATATTATAACATATATTACGACTCAAACCATTCACAAAACATTTACCTTTTTTTATCGGATTGAAGTTTTTCCATCTATATTTTGAATAAAAATGTTTGTATGATATAAAAAAAAATCAATTTAATTATTCAGAAAATATATTTTTTAGATATACATGATATACTCTTTTTACCAATCATTATATTTTTGACATTTCATTCAGCTTTTTACCAGTTGTTGATGATTCGTTTGTTATTATTTATATTTTATTTTATGTTTACCGTTACATTAATAAAGGCACATAGGACATGTTTGTTTGCTTTTTTATTTATATTATAAACGATATGATGATGGAATAAAATCTCAACTGTTAACTGTTATTACAATATCTTAATGAATATTAAAATTCAGCATTGTGTTTTAAAATAATGGTAACAATTTAAAAACATCATTCATAGATAAACAGTGTTAACAAAATCAAAAACAAGTGAAATGTTATTGGTTGATTTCATTCACCGAAAGTCCCATTCTAACATGAGGAAGTATCTTCGTTTCATCACAGCGATGGTGCTCTCTAACTGGCTTTATACCTCTGCTTGGCATACCTGGTCTGCTTATTTCTCCCGACTTTCTCTTTGGGTGTTGCCTTTTGCCACGTTCAGATAAGTCGAACATGTGATCTCTGTAACACAAATTGAAACATGAGAAAATGCCAGTACTCGCTTTTAAGATTACGTTGACTCCATATTGATAGTTGCCATCATGATTCAAGTCTAAGCAACACGCCAATATAATTACTTTTCGAAAAATTCATAAACAATTGATATTTTATGGTCTTTCGTCGATTTAGAAGTTGCACTTTATGTCGTTTCCATTTAGTCGATCGTTTTACGTGTTATATGAGGCAAATGATAACATAAAAGTAAAGTTTGATATTGACCCTTAATATGTAATGTTTTCTGTCATGAGTAATGGTCCTGAATTGCTATTTTTAATAATTTGAATGGCAAAAATTAATGAATTAAACTGTAAAATGGTTCCATTTTGAAAATATTTTTTTTAATAATACATGTATACCTTGTACTTATCATATTCACTTGGTGGGGTGAAACGTAGTTGCGAGTATCTAAATGTTCTGAGTTCGTCTCCAACTCTTTCACTGGATATACTTTTGCACGACTTGTATTCATGTAAAATACCCTGAAATTAATATGAAACACAATAAGAAAAACATTTTTTTTAAAGAATTTAAAGCATACCTCTTATATATGATTAAATTTTGTATCTGTAAATTATATTTGATTTAAATAACAAAGAGAAAAAAGCTCATTATGCTTATAACCTTCCAATATTTTCAGGCTGAGGTCACTGGTGAGATTAAATTGTTATTTGGTTGGTTGGTTGGTTGGTTGGTTGGTTTGCAACTTAATGAGTTGTCACAGTAACCTTTATCTTGTTATGTTTGATAAATTCTAATTGAAGAGATACAAAAGATACAAAAGGAACATTCAAACTTCTAAGTTGAAATACACTGATAACAACAAGGCTGTAAAATAGACAAACTATAGTATACCAAACAATAAAGGGTCGAGTGCTTTGTTACCCTTGCAAAGTACCTTCTGTTATTTTATTTTTAGGTTAATATGTTCTGTTTTGAGACTACTTAATGAATTTAACTGAAATTCCAAATACCAATACAGTATACCAAATTTATAGCCTGATACTAGTAGCTTTGATGAAGTTTTTCTATGTACAGACAAAATAAACATTCCAAATTACAAGTACCTGTTTGGGTCAAATCTGGCTTGGGTCAGTTCACATGCTGTACTGATAGCAGTTGAAACATCGTCAGGTCTCAATACACCACTTCCTTTTGGGTCTAAATCCTGGAACTGGCCAAAGAAATTTTCCGATTCAAGACTGCCAAGAGCTCGTACATTGTATGATCCACTCTTAATGAACGGGAAAAGCTGAATTCTTCTTTCAATATTAGTCATTAAACCTTCAAACATCACTATAGGAATCCCTTTCACATGTCGCCCTGGAGGGGGGAATTTGCCAATATCAATCTTGTCCATAAGCCAAGTTCGTAAGTTAAGTCGCCTCTCACACCGTTCTAAAGCTGCAATTCCAGGTTCGTCTTCAGCTTGGTACCATTCTCTGATAAGTTTACAAAAAATGGCTTCCTCTAAATCTCCATTTTCTGTCATTGCTGTCTCAACTTCGTTGGAGAATGTTTTTTGAGCGTAAACATTTCTTTGTTTGTCTATAAGATCGTCAACTAGTGCGCTACTAATGATTTCTTTTCCATCTTTTGATGTTTGCCTTGCAACCTTTGACCAAGCATTACTATGTATGCCTGCTTCCAGGATTCCAGTGCTGCAACATTTTATTCGGGCATTTGTTAATAGATGATGACAGTCCAATAAACTGAAAAGATGCATAAAACGATTCGAAACGTATTCTGGTTTAGAATACCATTGTATGTTTGTATTCATTCCTTCAATATGTGTTGATTCATCAAACGGCATGTTATTTCTCCATTTCTGTTCTTCAGTGGGATAAATGTGTTCTGCATAGACAATATTCAAAACGTCCTTTGGAAATTTAGAAATAGACATCAAGCAAAGAGTTTTTAAGCAATACAGTTTTTTCATAGATCTTGATCTTGTCATAAGGACTTCAGGTTGATTTACAAGGTTGAACATCAAGTCTGATAGTTTATATTTTGTCCACGAAACAGCAAACCTAATGTGTTGAGCCTTTAAAAAATCAGTTATTGATATCAAACAAACTTGAATTTCAACTCTGTAGAAATGTTTTCTTATTTCTTCAATACTTTGGAATATAGTTTTAAACTCTGACAAACTAATGGATTCCCATTTCTTTTTTTTAACTTTGCTGTCAGTTTGAAGCGCTGACAACATCACGATAAATTCTTCATCTTCGATTTTTCTTTTTTCTTGATTTTCAGGACTTTGGGTGCTATTCTCCACACTTTCATCATTTCGTGAGTTATTCTCTATATGTCTCTGTATCGCAGAAGCTTCATTTAAAAGTAAATGTGAGTCTTCGTCTTGAAAAATAGTCCTTAATTCAGCTGAAATATCTGTATGAAACATGTTATCGACTTGATGAGAAGATATATCTTGTTCATTTGTTACCTGCTCAAGTATGTCATTTTCTATAAGGGGTGCAATATTTTCCGGAAGATTATCAAGGAATTCTGTTCTTGAATTTTCATGTTCCTCAGTTATTTCTTTATTTTCAACTGTGCTGTTATTTAACAATAATGCTGCAACAGTACTTGACGTGTGTAAAAGGTAAGGGGTCTCCTTTTTCTTCAATAATGTATAAATTGTTGTCTTCACTTCTTTACCATTAAGTATTGTTATTTTGTCTTCCACTTGATTTTCTATCAATTCAAAGACTTCTTCCCGGTTACTAAGCTTGGGTACTAAATTAATCTGTTTCATGTGTTTCAACATATCAGATTTCTTTATACTTCGAGCTTGTTTATACACATCTTTCATCAGCTGAAGTATTGTAAGTGGTTCGTTGTTTGCTGAACGAACGGCAATTGTATACCATTGGCCATCAAAAGATATGACAGGAACATACAATCCTCCGTGATAACATTTTTCCAGTATGTCATTTACCATGTTTCGCATTACATCTGTTGTCATACTGTACCCTTTCATGGCATATCCGATTGGGACGGAATGTTGCCTTTCTGGTATGTGTGATCGGTTGAGATCGGATATGAGATAAACTACAACTTCGGTTGCTATGTGCCGTGTTAACCCATATGCTTCTTTGACAGTTTCCATAATTTCATAAACAGTCTTATTTAAATTTGAAACTGTACAACTTTCAGCGGAAATTTGCTGCAATGATTTATGTTGATTATATTTTGCGTCATTTTTATCAGATGATACTACATCATGACCACACGTTTTGGCAACTACTGATGGTACTTCTGCAATTAACCGAACATTGTCTCTACAATACTGTTTCATTTTTTCTTGAAATTCCTTTAAATCACTGGGAAGCTTAGTTGGACACTTACTGTCTGCTTTTCCATAACATTGAATAAGTCTCGACATTATCTGATCCCATAACATACTGTCAAAGTCTGCCTCAAAAACTATTGTACTTTCCAAGCTATAGCAGAGAAAAATTATGCAGTTAGTTTCTAAAACTGACATCTCACTAAGAATCTGCGGAACATAATAATGCGGCAATTCATAGTAAACCTTCGGTTTGTACACGTTACCAGGGTATGGGCATTTTATCTCCACAGCAAAGCAAGGCTTCTTACCTCCAAATTCACATGATGATCTCAAACTACCATCGGGACTCACAAGTAGCATGAAATTATTATCAAGATAGTCTACTTTACATCCTTCTTCGAAATATGATTGTGTAGGATAAAAAACGGGAAGAACTTTTGACACCAGAGTCGCTACACAATTTATTTCATTAACAGTACCATGTTGCATGTATTTTTTAACCTCTGGACTAGGTTCTGTCTTTTCCTTACCCGAAAATACATATTCAAAATGTTCTTTTTGTTTCTTAAGTCCACCTAAACCCAATGCATCAAAACATGTGCTCCCTGTAACTTTGGCGAATGAACGTATAGTTTTCCATGCTGTAGTTTTCTGTTTAACAAATGTTGTATCTAATGAAGACAAATCATCTCTTTTGATTGTATTATTCTGAATTCCTGTTATACATACATAGTTTTGTTGCTCGGACAAATAACATATTTTACCTCTGCAGTATAAAAAAGATACATCATTGATAACGGATATTGCATACCCTAACGTATCAACTAAGTTTAGTAGTCTATCAATGCATGCACCAATTCTGTAGATGAAAGTTCTGATAGCGCTAATGGCATAAGAATATTTTGCATTCATTTCCGGAGTTGTGCATATTTTTTTAATCTTCTCAAGTGAGATTTCCTTCTTCTGTTTCACTTTACGCAAGGCTGACAATCGTTCACTTATGACTGTTAAAACATTTTTACCGGTTTCAGTAATACCATCTTTGCAAGATTCAGGCACATATGCCAAATCTGTTATGTGGCGAATATCAAGAGTAGAAATGGCCCTTTCTAACGATGAAATGCATTTTAAATCATTCTCATACATATTTTCAACCTTTTGAAGTGATGGAGGGCCTTCATATCCCCAAAGATTTATGTCTCCACTTTTTTGACCATCGACGCCAGCATTTAATTTCTTTCCATCAAAACAAATTTTGTATGTCTGAAGTTGATCTTGGTCGTGTTCGTGTAGCATATCGATCATTTCATGGAAAATTCTTGGTGTCAAGTTTTTAAGAGTTTCTGATATATCTGACCCATCCAATGATTTACGATCTGGTACTGCAAAGTTAATTGCTGAATCTTCGGGATTCAAATGTCTCTGAATATCTTGACCTTGATTTTTCATTCCACTCATAAATCTCAGAAACCTTCCCTTAAAAAGTTTGAGGCCTATTCGCCAAAACTGTTTCACCTCCGGTGAATAACGCATTTTATGAGAGTCGTCCAACGAATACCACGAAACCACATCTTTAAATAACAAGAACGCAATATTTTTTAAAGGAAGTTTATTCCCGGCCACAAGCCTATTGAACTTCACGTAAGTGTCCATTTCCCCTTCATTCTTAAGGGTTTGGATAACTGCAGGTAAAAGTTCATACAACTCCGTTGAATTATCAGTGTCTAAAAAATGTTCTCCATGCGTTTCCATAACGTTTTCTTCCTGTTCGTCCTGCAAATCAGATTGTGGTATTGGTAAATCTTGTATTTGGTTGAAAAGAAATTCTGTTGCTCTTTCAGACATGTCTGTTTCTAAAGGTAGTTCCAATTTATATCTTTTATTTTCTTGAAAGTGCAAAAATGGATCATTTTCCTCGGGAAGTCTAGAAATTTTCAAAGTCTTTGTCTCTTTATTTGGAATTATTATTTTTCCATTTCTCAAAATTTCGTTTGAAATAATATTGTAATTTTTCGTTTTTTCCTGTGTGGCTGTTTTGAAAGTGTTAACGATTCTAATTTTCAACAAAACATCACCATGGTTAATTATGTTATGGTCTATAATCTCTCCGAAATCTCGTGTCGTTAGTTGGCAATATATACATTTGAAAATTTCGTTTCCGTCCATGATGTGTATCCTAGTGAAAAATTAAAGATTGAACGCTAAATTGTATTCCATTTAAAGTAGTATAATATGTGTTTTTAAATAAATATTATTTGATTGATTGGTTCTTAATTATTGTCCAGTGACAATTAGTTCGTGCATAATCAGGCCGTAATATTAACAAACTAGTGTATAAGCTGTCGCTTTTTCATATTGTGAACAAAGTTGAAATCAAGTCCCAAAACTTGAAAGTAAATTCATAATTTTTTTATATGGAAAATATTGGAATACTTGAAATAATTACTTTATTGACTGAATTTTGTGTGAAGAGCTTATTATTCTTAATCGATATTTATTATGATGTGTGCTTTACGTTTTTGTCTTGTATACTGATTTTCGATTTATGTGTCTCTGGTATAGAAAAACTACGTGTGCGTTAGAATGGTGTACTCGATTGAAACTTAATTGGAAAACGAGGAGAAAATTTATGTTCACTCTTATTTATATATTTAATACATCAATATTGAGTGAAGAAATAGAAAACAATGAATTAAATATGCAATCTATTTTATTATTTTGCCCGAGTGATTGTACAGAAAGGCTCCGAGCGAGAATACAGCCGGCGAGCGAGTGATTGTACAGTCAATAATATCAACCAACATCAAGAAAATTGATTTATTTAATTTTCTACTGAAACAATCGTTATAGAAATTTCAGAATGGTTAGACTATATATCACCAAAGGCTTAATTGTAAAAAATGAGGTAGTTATGAATATCCTTTTGAATTATTTTTTAACTTTTATTCGATGTTGATGACGAATTTTGAGCGATTTACTCGGAGCTCAACCGTTTGTTAGAAAACGTCTGGTTGTATATGTCGCTTACAGCATTTGATTGGTCTATTATATTGTGTAGAATGTTTTCGTTACAAAATCTTTAAGCAGAAACTTAATATTATAATGTTTGCGTTAACCAAAACTTACATTCATCAACTTGTTGTTTTTCGAATGTCGGAGCACCGCTTGACAGTCTCCCGAATGACCAAAATATTAAAACACCGTACAGTTCCGTTCCCACACTGTGCCTTAAGGTAGTACATTTGTACATAACACTACAGGGAGATAACTCTGCAAACACCAGCTGAACTTTTTAATCTTATTCTGTTGTTATGGAAATATTAAGGTTCTCAGTAATCAAAAGTAGCGTTTGTCACACAGGATAAATATTGTCACACAGGATAAATATTGTATCTAACTTGATGCAGTGGTATAATCTATATATATAACAGTTTAGAAAAAGAATGAATCAGGTAAGAATAAGAGAAAATGGTTTAGATGAAACGAGCGTCTGTCGTACTTAATTATAATCCTGGTACCTTTGATAACTATTCTACATGATTACAGAGATTACACCTTGAATTCAATATTAGGAATTTTAGGAATTTATGTATTGGAATATTAATCATAATTTATATAATTTTTATAGGCGATGAAAAGGGACACACATATATCTACAGCTTTCACATTGGAAATGTTTACTGCAGAATGTTGTGAGGCATTTATTGCCAAGGTAAATAACATTTAATGAATGGCTATTATTTATTTTAAATTTATTGAACCATAAAATTAATTTTTAACTCTTCACATTGAATAATCCGTGAAGCTGATTATGTAAAATGTGAAGAGTCAAAAATTATTTTTATGGTTCAATAAATTCAAAATAAATTTTTGCCATTCATTATTAATAAATTTCTATCAAAAATAAAGCTCAAAGAACTTTTTCTATTATTTATATTAACAATAACAATGTACACACATGCTGGCGTATGAATACACAACGTCAGAGTGAGCGTGTTGCCATAAAAATTGACAACATTGAAAATAGAACTAATAATTTTAACCGATCAGAAGACAGTAAATACATCAAATTTATTTATTATGTATTCAATTATAAGTACACAGGATACTGTGGATTCATCCAATTTTGGTGATACGAATTTTTGTTTTTTAAGAAAAAAATATTAGGGTTTGTAAATTTAACAGGGATAAGAGGCATTGTATTTAATAAATTATAGGTTGTTTCATCTTTTATAGAACTTGTAAGAATATAAGTAAAATAAAGATTTTTGTTTACTTGGTGGTCAGGGTCTTAAAAATGTGTCCTCCATTCCCCTCATGGCATGCATGGGTTTTTTATTAGCTCACAGGGCCCGAAGGGCCAAGTGAGCTTTTCTCATCACTTGGCGTCCATCGTCCGTCATCGTCCGTCGTCTGTCGTCTGTCGTCTGTCGTCCGGCGTTAACTTTTACAAAAAACTTCTCCTCTGAAACTACTGGGCCAAATCAAACCAAATTTGGCCAAAATCATCATTGATGTATCTAGTTTAAAGTTTGTGTTTTTTTACCCCGCCAACCATCCAAGATGGCCGCCATGGCTAAAAATAGAACGTAGGGGTAAAATGCAGTTTTTGGCTTATAACTCAAAAACCAAAGCATTTAGAGCAAATCTGACATGGATAAAATTGTTTTTAGGTCAAGATCTATCTGCCCTGAAATTTTCAGATGAATCAGACAACCCATTGTTGGGTAGCTGCCCCTAAATTGGTAATTTTAAGGAAATTTTACTGTTTTTGGTTATTATCTTGAATATTATTATAGATGGAGATAAACTGTAAACAGCAATAATGTTCAGCAAAGTAAGATTTACAAATAAGTAAACATGACCAAAATGGTCAGTTGACCCCTTTAGGAGTTATTGCCCTTTATAGTAAATTTTTAACCATTTTTCGTAAATATCCATGATCCTTTACAAAAATCTTCTTCTACGAAACTACCAGGCCAAATTAATCCAAACTTGGCCACAATCATCATTGATGTATCTAGTTTAAAATTTGTGTTTTTTGACCTGGCCAACCAACCAAGATGGCCGCCACAGCTAAAAATAGAACATGGAGGTTTAATGCAGTTTTTGATTATTACTCAAAAACCAAAGCATTTAGAGCAAATCTGACAAGGGGTAAGATTGTTTATCTGGTCAAGATCTATCTGCCCTGAAATTTTAAGATGAATGGGACAACTCGTTGTTAGAGTGCTACCCCTAAATTGGTAATTTTAAGGAAATTTTGCTGTTTTGGGTTATTATCTTGAATATTATTATAGATAGAGATAAACTGTAAACAGCAATAATGTACAGCAATTTAAGACTAAAAAATAAGTCAAAATGACCAAAATGTTCAATTGACCCCCTAAGAAGTTATTGTCCTTTATAATCAATTTTTAACAATTTTCATAAAATTTGTAAATTTTTACTAACATTTTCCACTGAAACTACACGGACAAGTTCATTATAGATAGAGATAATTGTAAGCAGCAAGAATTTTCAGTAAAGTAAGATGTACAAACACATCACAATCACCTAAACACAATTTTGTCATGAACTGTCTGCTTCCTTTCTTTAATACACCAAGGTGAGCGACACAGGCTCTTTAGAGCCTCTAGTTTTGACCAATCCCACACCTGCATACTTTTCAAAATCACCATGAGGGATTTTAAGCTTTAAAGATGACCTTATTTTCGTTAATTGTCATCATGGTCATAAATGATTTTCAATCAATTTCTTCATTAATTGAATGAGTATGAATGTGCTTACATACCCTTATAACTCATTTGAATGCCTTTTGTGAGGTGTTCAGTCTTAATTAAGTAAAGAATTTCAAAATTAAGGTCAGCAACTCTGAATGATAATATCCAATAAATCAGGATAGTTGAGAAATTTGTTCTATTTTGCATCTAGTTCACCATTGTGTTCAATAAATTCATTATAAAGGTGAAAGATGCCAGGGATCAAAGATCAGCAATAAAGGTAACAGGATGACAGGCATATTGAATATATGTAGTATATATCTATAATGGTCAAAAAAGGTTTTTAACAGTTCTTTACTTCACTTGAGGGCATTAATTGTGTTTTTAACATGGACATGTAATTTTATACATGTATGTCAAATAGAAAATGCAAAAAACTATATCATTACAAAAAATGTAGTTCTGATTGAAAAATTTTATAAATTATTTTATTTTTTAGAATTTGTTTAAGCAGACTTGTTGTTATAGAATTTAACTCATTACTATGATTAAAGTTTATTCATGTACAAATATGAATTATTCAAAAAAAAAATTGATTCGATCCCTACAGAAAACGTACTTATTAAATTTTATTATACTTTTTTTTAAGGAAATGTATATGTGTTTTATTAAGTTAAGGATACTTATTATGTATATTAAATATTTTAATTCATTTTGAATAGAAAATTTCTGTAATGGTCAGACTTTTGGAAGGTATTTTATATATTTATATTGTTTTGAAAACTTGAAATCAGAATTTATGAAAATAAAATTAAACAAATCCAAAATAATTTTAAACATTATTAAGTTTTTTAAGAAATACACTAAAGATCATTAATTTAATTCCTTTTAATTGTAAACACATGCTAAATTTTACAAGTGAAGAAAAGACATTAAATTAGTTTTTTTTGTATATAAACTTATAGTATATTTATTCTCCTTGTTAATGAAGGTAAATTTCTTAACATACATATACCTTACTCCATCATTCTTGGTAAATTGGATTCATATAACTAATTGATTTTTGGTAGGGTGTTTAAAACCTGGTGTCAAATATTTCATGCATATACCATGTATATAGTACAGGAAGAAACATGCGATATATCTTACGTTCTGAAATTTGTTAGTTTAAATAGTTTAAACATATTTAATTGTTCCAAAAAGAGACAAATAGATTAGACACAAGTTTTTCAACTAAGTGACGTCTTCTCCAATTTCTGAAATTTCTGAAATTTGTTGAAGATAAAGATCTAGAAATTTGGACTTACATTGAAAAAAAGAGCATCATTATGATTAATTTGAATAATGGTATTCTGGCTCTTAATGTGCATCATAAGTAATTTTATTGCTTCAAATCAACACATCTTTTAAAAAAAATGTTCTACCTTGACAAAACATTTATTGCACTTAATTGGTGCTCTTCTTCTTATATGTTTTCACAAAAGATTGTTTTATGCTCCATCTACGATAGTAGAGGGGCATTGTGGTTTCTGCTATGTGCCTCTGTTCGTTTGTTCATCTGTCCATCCGTTTGTTCGTTCGTCTGTGCATCTGTTCAAATTAGAGTTTTTACCCCAATTTCACGGTCCACTGAACATGGAAAATTACAGTGCAGTGGGGCATTCGTGTACTATGGACACATTCTTGTTTTTATTATTAAAGAAGTCATTAATTTTGATAATTGACAGCAGTATAAATTTGAATGATACAACATTTTCCTAGTATCACACTACATGTAGGTAATGAACAACTAGATAGTGTTATTTTTATACTTATCAAATTCATTGGTGATGGAGTAAGGAGAAAATCTTAATCAACCCTAGGCTAGAGAGGATAAATTATATCTTGTAACATATATACCTTTATAACGGTTGTAGTAATCTGCCTATTCATACAGTGCTGTTTTTTTACAAAGAGAGATTTTGATACTTCTATTTTACCTGCCTCTGTAACTATTTGCAAATTCACTGTACCTCCCTTAATTTCTTTTATAGAGTAGTTTATGTAGTTCAAAAATACCAACATGACCAACATTTAGAATTTTGTTACTTTTTAGTGGAATATTTTACTTTCGTCGCCGTAGATTGTGCATTTGTATATTTCTAAGTATAATATGGGAGAAAACATTTAAGGATGTTTGCTGCTCAGTTTCAAAATAAATAACTTTTCATAAAACTAGTATAAAATTGAGAATGGAAATGGGGAATGTGTCAAAGAGACAACAACCCGACCAAATAAAAAAACAAGAGAGAAAGGTCACCAACAGGTCTTCAATGTAGCGAGAAATTCCTGCACCCGGAGGCGTCCTTCAGCTGGCCCCTATATATATACTAGTTCAGTGATAATGAACGCCATACTAATTTCCAAATTTTACACAAGAAACTAAAATTAAAATAATACAAGACTAACAAAGGCCAGAGGCTCCTGACTTGGGACAGGATATGTATTGATAGAGAATAAATTGAGGAATAAAAAAAATATAGGGGTCAATGTGCTTTTTTTCGAGATATTAGCCATTGGAATTTTAACGGGAAAATGTTCTCTCTTGATTTTTCATATCTTTATCATTGACCAGTTAAAGATCTTAAGTTCTATTAAGAAATAAATAAAATTTTATAAGACTTTTACATATGACTTATAATTATACATGTAAAAGATTTATAAAAAGAAAAATGGGGGTTCATGAGGATTTTTTTTAAGGCATTCAAATAGATAAGACCAGAGGATTCCGAAAATCTGACAAAAATTCCAAAACATGACAAGCAGACATCCTTCAGCATTATTTGTAAAACTAGTTAAACTTCTACAAATTAAATGTAAGTGGTGAGACTTTAATAATAAGATATTTGTCTTGTAATGTTCAACTCTGGAACTTTTCTCTGAAAAAACATAGGTTTGTATTTTCTTTTCTACTGGAACATGGTGTCTCTTGCATAAAGTGTCTTTGACACCTAAATTGTACCTTAGTTATTGTATTTCTATGACAGCTAAGAGGAGCTTCTTTTGTTTCTTTGGAGAATTTATTATTTTTAATGTATTTCTATTTTACCCAGAAATAGGGTCAATAATTAAGAAATTAAAAAAATTATATATATATATACAATTGTAGGTTTTTTACTTCTATTAATTTTAATGTATACAACATCTTTTACAATTGCTCTATAAATTATAGCAGAATTTATTTATTTTTAATTCTATTCTTATTTATATACAAATGAATGTAATTATTTATTTTTATTTATTTTGCAGGTAAAGAAATTAAGATGACATTGCAAGACAATAAAAAAAATATTTAATGAACCAAGAAGTCTCTAAACATTTGAATATTCATATTTATTTGCTATTGTGTAATGTGATTTGCATTTTCATAAAAAAAAAAATGATTTATATATATTTCTGATTTTTTGTCTATCCCAATATGAATTGTATTTATTAAATGTTGATTCCTCTTCATTATGAAAAATAAGGAGATGTGTAATGATTGCCTAAGGGACAACTATACACCAAAGTCAAAATGAAGTGGATGTAAGCAATAATAGGAAACTGTACAGCCTTCAACAATGAGAAAAACTCATACCATACAAACAGCTATAAGAGGCTGTGACATGAAAAATGTGAAACATTTCAATTAAGAAAACTAGGGGCCTAATTTATGAAATAACAACTTAAAAAGAAAATATAATGGGCATGAACCAATGATAACTACTAAACAATGATATGCTGATGCCACTCTACATTCTATCAAGGGTGACATGTTGTTTATTAACTTGTCTGTATTTATTTATAAGTCTATTGCTAGAAACTATTTGTTGACCGTTGTATGTATTTTAGTTTTAGTTTGGTTGAGTTGCTGTTTTATTGAATCAGATGTATGCTTTACATCTCCTTTTAATCAAAAGATTTTTGTCGAGCCTTCGACTTAAGTCGAAAAAGTCAGGACGACAATTTAGGTAAAAAAAAAATGCAGGATAAACTAAAAAAAAATGCAGGACCAAACAGAGTGAAAAATAAAAAGGCAGGACAGAGATTACAGCTAAAAAAAAAAATGCAGGACAAAATTTTTCATCCTAGCCCCCCCATAAAAATCAAATGGTAGCACCCTAATTTGAATTTACACTCTGTATCACTGATGGTAGTCAAGGCCAACACTGTATTAGTGAAGGTTGTCAAGGTATACATTCTCTCACAGATGATAGTCAAGGTCAACACTATCAGTGAAATTTGTCAAGGTAAACACTCTCTCATGGATGATTTCAAGGTCAACACTGTCTTAGTGAAGGTTGTCAAGGTAAACACACTCTCATGGATGATTGTCAAGGTCAACACTATCAGTAAAGGTTATTAAGGTGAACACTTTCTCATGGATGATAGTCAAGGTCAACACTGTCAGTGAAGGTTGTTAAGGTGAACACTCTCATGGATGATAGTCAAGGTCAACACTATCAGTGAAGGTTGTTAAGGTGAACACTCTCATGGATGATAGTCAAGGTCAACACTATCAGTGAAGGTTGTTAAGGTAAACACTCTCTCATGGATGATTTCAAGGTCAACACTGTCTTAGTGAAGGTTGTCAAGGTAAACACACTCTCATGGATGATTGTCAAGGTCAACACTATCAGTAAAGGTTGTTAAGGTGAACACTCTCTCATGGATGATAGTCAAGGTCAACACTATCAGTGAAGGTTGTTAAGGTGAACACTCTCATGGATGATAGTCGAGGTCAACACTATCAGTGAAGGTTGTTAAGGTGAAAACTCTCTCATGGATGATAGTCAAGGTGAATACTATCAGTGAAGGTTGTCATGGTAAACACTCATGGATGATAATCAAGGTCAACACGTTCAGTGAAGGTTTTCAAGGTAAACACTCTCTCATGGATGATATTCAAGGTCAACACTGTATCAGTGAAGGTTGTCAAGGTAAAAACCCTCTCATGAATGAAAATAAAGGTCAACACTGTATCAGTGAAGGTTTTCAAGTTAAATACTCTTTCATGGATGACAATCAAGGTCAACAGTGTATCAGTGAAGGTTGTCAATGTAAACACTCTCTCATTGATGATTTTCAAGGTCAACACTGTATCAGTGAAGGTTGTCAAGGTAAACACTCTCATGGGCGGTAGTCAAGGTCAACGCTTTATCAGTGAAGGTTGTCAAGGTACACACTCTCTTGGATAGTAGTCAAGGCTAACACTGTCTCAGTGAAGGTTGTCAAGGTAAACACTCTCCCTGTATAGCTTGCTGTTCGGTGTAAGCCAAGTTTTTGTGTCTAAGACCGTTCTTTGACCGATAAGGGTTATTTCTTTTACAAAATGTGACTTGGATGGAGAGTTGTCTCATTGGCACTCATACCACATCTTCTTATATCAAATAAATTAAAAAGATAGCAAGATTAAAGTATCAACCAGTATACCTCCAACAGAATTTAATATAAAAACACCATTAAAAACCAGCCTTTGTGCAATGCCAACATATATATAACAACACGAATGGGTTACAATATCCAAAATTATTTTGTAACCTTATATTAAACTTTACCTCGGCATGAGAAAAAAATATTCTAACAGAACTTACAATATCAAAAATATATCAGACCCTATATAAAAAAATATCCCGGAAAAAATCGATTTAACATAAAAATCGTGTTCTAGAAATAATGTATACATTGCAGAAATGCTGATTATTTATTGAAACATAGAAGAAAAAAATACATTCAGTCGGAAATATTCCCACTAAGATGACAAGCTGAAAATCATTCTACATGATCATTTTCAAATCAGTATGACTACATTTCGATCAACATCAAATACAACCAATCTAATTTTCATGAACTAACATCCCAGTGAAGGAACTTCTACTTGCAGTAGGAGTTTCAAAAACGTTTTCAGTAGTATGTGCAGATGTTTGAATCCATACATGATCCCCCTTTTTCACTTGACACAAAACAACTTTAGTTGCAGGGACATGGCTAGATGTTCCAATGTAGACATACATGCTGTCTATGATAACATTGTCTACTCTGAGTTCGGTGTCTACTATTTTACTGCTAGCAGTGAAAACTGTCCACGAAAAAAGATAAATTCCTGTTACCGGGCACACAAATATTCCATCTCCAGGATTAAAGTTCCCTCCTTCATCTGTGATGACTTTGTCATATTTGACTATGGAGTTTATATTTAAGGTAGTCTTGGATGACAGTCGAACGAAATATAAGACGCTTTTCTGTCGATTTTTCGTACCTACAAATGAATTGTTTTATATTTAGAACCTTTGGAAAATAAAATTAACGGTATAAATCTGATGCTTAAACATGTAAAATTAGTTTGTATCTATACTGGTATCGTATGATTGCAACTAGTATCTTTGTCTTTGGTATGCACAGTATGCACGTGCATCAGATACCCAAACATAAGTAACGGGGGAAAATAATCATAAACAAATGATGTATACTTTACACTGAACGCCTGGTATCAACTGTTCCAAAAATATGAATTAGAAAAAAAACGCATTTTCTTTTTTTGTTTTATAAATAAAGGTTGATATTTTTTTTTATTAATATACAAGGACAAAATATTTTACAGCTTTTCTATTGTTTTTTAGATGCGTATTTTTAAAATATAAACAACAAAAATAATACAAAATTTTAACTGACCTTTTTCTACTATCTCTGTCAAATTATCTAATCTTTCTTTTAAAAATTTAACTTCGTTTCGGAGGAAAGTCGAATCTTGTTCCTCATTTGTAGAATTTTGAATTGATTTGGAATATATTCCGAACAGGAAAGATGAAAATAGAAATGCTTTGAAGAAAAACATTTTCCTGGTGTATTTTAACAAGTTTCAAAACATAATATAATTATACCACAAAAAGATGTTATATAAACTCGTCATAGATATCATGTTTTTTTACATGTACGCCAGACGCTTGTATCCGACAGCTGTATTTGCGTGTGTCAGTGTCAATAACAAATAAGTTTTCATACGAATTATACTTAGCTCAAATAGTGTGTGCAAATATTTTACTATGTTTTAAGCAGTTTTTTTTATTTGTTTGTTTGCAAAATTATTAGGTATTGTCGGGTTTTCTTCGGCTTTCGATTTTTTATTATACTTTCGGAATCGTGTTGTCGCAAAACCTTAAATCATAATGCTTTATATTCACACTGTACTATGCAAATTATGCAGTTTTACACTTTTATATACGATCATGGAAAATGCCTTCGAACAACTATAGGGTACATTGTATATATAAAAAGAAGATGTGCCCGGGTATGATTGCCAATGAGACAACTCTCCATGCATAAGAGACCGAATGACAAAGAAATTAACAATTATAGGTAACCGTACGGCCTTCAAAAATGATCAAAGCCCAAACCGCATAGTCAGCCCCCAACATGACAAATGTAATACAATTCAAACGAGAAAATTTACAAACGGCTTTTGTTTACTCAATCGAAGAACCAAATCTGGTTTTAGAGTTGTTAATCATAACCTATATTAATTTTGCAACATAAAGTCTTTTCTGTAGTGTGACTGTCCGTTTTCAACGGCATCTGAGTAGAACTATAATGCCAAAATGATACTGAAACAAACTCAAACAAAAAGAAGTCATCGACTACCAGCTGTATTTAACCAGGAGATTGACATGTTCCTATTTGTTCCTGTCAAACTTGAAAAAAAAAATTCTTGTTCTTATCTTTTTCCATTTACAAATACAAACTTATTTCCCTGCATATGAGCTTTATCCATCTTAGATCAATATATAGATCATTTTTACATGGTTTATTCAAACTGAGCATAACCAAGATAGTAGGCAGATAGTTAATCTAATAACATTGGTGCATGGCAATACACAAAAACAAAAAACAGCACACCTCTCAAGGTTATCTTTAAACATAAGAGTTAATTAAAACAATACAATTAACATTTAAACATTCACTGATAATAACTGATAATTCATAGCAGAGCCTGCTGTCAACAAAATCATTTAAATTAAGAAAAACATTAACACAGCTAGAGCAATCTTGTGTCCACTCAAGCTAAGAAAATAATCTGGTTTCAGATGTATTAATTCAGACATTCAAACAAAAAGAAGTCATCACGTTCAACCATTTGAGTTTATTTTTGTGTGTGCATATATTCTACTATTATATACAGATAAGGAGATGTGTCATGTCGGCTTAAACTTTTCGTTTTGTTATATTCACCAAAAATTATAACTTTGATAACAGGCTTTTACATTTAGGCAGCAACCATTTGATTTTCTGGAGGGAGCTATGGATTTTTTTCTGGACAAACATTTTGTTTCGCCTTCGGCTTAAAACAATCTAAAAAAAATTTTGCGGCAAGTCGAAAAAAAAATTTCTTTCAATTTTAGCATTACATATACTGGCAACTGAGGGTGAAACAAACAATATTTTTTTCAACGGGTCAAAACCAAATTTTTTTTTTTTTTCCATTAAAAAATTCCATACCCAACACCCCTTCCCCAGAAAATCAATTGGTTGCTGCCTTATAATTCAACTTTAGACTGTGTTGGCATACTTCTTTTAGCAGATAAGGTTAACAAACAATAACTACACGTTCATTTACATTTCCCAAGTCAGGTTTTGGTTTTGTTATCATATCTTATTATAAGCTGATTTTGTTTTTATTGCAGATTATAAATCATACACAACCTTTCTAGAATCGGTGGGATTTAAAGCATGGCAAACTGTACATACACTTGTCTTTTGTAGCAACCACTAACCAATTTGACATTTAAACATTGATGTATTTATTATAAGAGAGACTTATTTTTTTTCCGTCTGGATCCTTTGGATACCGAAGTACTTTTGTACTTGTACAACGCGTATCCGATTACAGAGCAGTTACTTGCATTTTTCGCCAATTGTTCAGAAAGAAAACCCGATTGAGTTTAGTTTTTTGGCATATATTCTACTATATAAAGATAAGAAGATGTGATATGCTTGAAAAATTGACAACTACCTACACGAGCCAAGATAACGTAAGTTTAGCCATGGCGTTGTCAGTTTATTATGTTCGATCTCGGAGTTTGAATGACCGTCTGGTATCTTTCAGTCCTCTTCTATAGATGTAGGTACATGTATAATACGTTACTGTTCGTATATAAACAGAGAAGACGTGGTATGACTGCCGATAAAACAATTCTCCACAAGAGACCAACATGATACAGATATTACAACTATGGGTCACTGTACGGCCTTCAACAATGAGCAAAGTCCATACTGCATAGTCAGATATAAAAAGCCCGAAATGACAATGTAAAGCAACTCAATTGAGAAAACTAACGGCCTTATTTATGTAAAAAAATAAATAAACGAACACCAAATATGTAACACATAAACAAACGAAAACCACTAAATTACAGGCTGTATTTATCGAGGTACATACAACAGACCATAAACATTGTTTCAACATTTTTGAAGAATCGGGGACTATTGATACTACAATATAATTATATAAATATTTTGATCATTTATAGACCTAAGTTAATTTCAATGGTATTTTTTAAATCAGTGTAGGTGTGACCGGCTTTTTGTTATATCAAATTAGAAAATAAAATCGTTTTTGTATATTATATATAACTATTTATTTGTAAACAGACTCCTTGAGGGCCATCCACATATACCTGTAAAATAATAAACATATTTATCTATTAGTTTTTTATAACTTTTAAGTTGAGTATTTAATTATTGATTTTAGCTGTCTTGTACATTGAATTTGTGTATTTGGACTGTTGTGTTGTTCACATAATGTTAGATTTTATTTAGGAACTGTAACAGTGAAATCTACACAGCTACTTTTGCATAGATACTATTTATGTACCAAACATTTGTAGTACTGGAAATCTACTTTAAATATTCAGTACTATTCTGTTATTTAAGAATTATTGTAATATTTAGGTACCTGTATGTTATAGTACTTGATTTGTACTTGAAATTTAAGTACTACAGATTTATGGTTGCACGGTTACATTTACAGCATTTGGAAAGTTTGTCTTTTTCAAATCTCATAAAGTTATGATGTTCAAACATGGAATACTGTGATCATTGTTGATATAATTTTGTACCAATATTTTAAGTACAAATCAAGTACTTGAAAATACAAGTACCTAAATATTACAAGAATTTTAAAGTAAAGAAATAGTACTAAGTATTACAAGTAAATTTCCAGCACTACAGTTTTTAGTACAGAAAAAGTAGCTGTGTAGCTAAACCGAATTTGGCGTAAACCGAAACCCAAGCTAAACCAAACTTGTTCTTATTGCCAGGCATATCAAACTGTGTAAGTTGTGAATCTGCCCACACCGAACATAATCTTTTTTAAGTCCCGGAGAGGTTCGGTTTAGACAAGTTTCACTGTACACGTTGACAAAGTTTAAGCTATGCCCCCAAAAAATATCATTTGCGGACTAAGAAATTATTTCATTTATAAATAAATTGTAAATTTTATAACTTTACAATGACCAAAAAGAAATATTTTTCAGAAATGTAAGCGTCGATTTAACCGTGTTTAGTACGTGTGAACTTTTAAGCAGCACTTGAATATTCTCTGTAATAAAAAGGTTTCAAACACACAAGTTGTTTATAATTCAAAACACAGTGACATGTATTTGCCATGCTGCCAAAAAAGCGATGTTTTGTATATCGTCATAATTCGGGCGATTCCGTACCTTCATCTAACGAATAGATAAAGAGAAGCGGAGTGACCGAGGTTTGCCGATTAAAAAAATATTCATGGAATGATGACAAGGAAATGAAGTAATACGTACCAAATATTTATTAAATTTAATCTATATCTCTAATTGGTGGTGTTGTTGTTGTTGAACAAAATCAGGAAGAGGAACAGAAGTCCAACTGAAAAAGATAAACATATACTAGTTACGTGTATACAGTTAGTCTTAAACAGTGCATTACGTATTAAAATACAGTTAGGTTTAAACTAAACGTTCCAGAATCAATGTGCGACGAGTAGCACCCTCAATGTTTCTAAGTTTAATATTAAATGTTCCACACAACCAAATCGAGATGTACACAATTTGACCTTAAGATTTCGGGCAATTTTGTCGATAATCGTAATGACACTATTCAAGAAACGGCTATACATCTCGGGACATTATGTAAATACAGATAAAAAACAAAACTCGACTGTCTTACTAAGTTCTGCAAAAACATAACTCAGGGGGTACGGACACAATTTAATGAAAAGTAAATTTTGATTCGATACAATATGTACCATAAATGAAATTTCGTTTGAAGTTAATTTTAGATATTGTAATAGTATTGAAGATTACTTAATGTGGTATAAAAAAAGAAGATGTGGTTTAATTGCCAATGAGACTACTCTCCAAAGAGTCCAAATGACACAGAAACTAAGTTAACATCAATAGGTCACAGTACGGCCCGGTTCAACAATAAGCAAAGCCCATACCACATAATTGTGATTGTTAATGAGACAACTGATCACCAGGGACCACATGACGTAAATGGAAGTTAAGTAAACAGAGTTATTAGTACTTACAAAGTCCAAGTCCTCCATTTCCGCCGAGAATACTGCCATCCATACCGCCAAGTCCGGCCATACCGCCCATACCGGCTCCACCAGCAAATGGAGATGCGACTGGGATTGGTTGAGGAACGTACTGAACAATTTCGTCAACATATCCTCCCTTTTTACCATATCCAGAGTATCCCTTTTTACCGTAACCAGAATGTCCACCATAACCGGAGTATCCTTGTTGGCCGTAACTAGAATGTCCACCGCCATAACCGGAGTATCCCTTGGAGCCGTAACCAGAGTATCCCTTTTGTCCGTATCCGGAATAACCGCCATATCCACCCAAGCTTCCACCATATCCGCCCATGCTTCCACCATATCCTCCGATGCCACCGTAACTTCCGGAGTATCCACCGACTCCACCACCATAGCTTCCGGAATATCCGGAGCCACCGTAATAATCGTCAGCAAGTGTCATGCCACAAAGGCAGACCAAGATAGCAACAGTTGTGATGGCAAGTTTCATTCTAAAACAAAGAAAATCATAATTTAAATCAAAATTCATATTCAAATTTAGAATTTAGAATATATCGCCAGCTTACTATACTGCATCATTTTATATTGTATCTGAATATATCTACGAAAATACTTGGGATTATTCAGTGATTTTTTTTTAATTAAATTGTTTTACGCGCGCGTTGTTTTAAAATCATTATTTTAAAGAAGAAAAATATATATAAATAAAGACATGTAAATAAAAGAAACAAACATAATTCTTATTCAACAATAAGTTATTAAATAATCGCAACTGAAAAAAAAATCAGATTTCAATAAGTAATAAACTTTTGACTATGAATTCTGTAATCTAACAGAACTATACTTGCATTAATGAAACATTAAAGAAAAAGACTTAAATTTAAAAAAAAATATTCGGAAAATGAAAAAGAAAACCAACACGAATTTTAATCCACGAAAGTTATCAAAAAAATCTCAACACAAAAAAATCAAGTACAAAAATATTGACTAGGTTTTGTTTCTCTATTAGATCAACATGCATCAGTTAAACATTTTTTTTTACCAATAAAACTGGAGAAGGAGTTTATACTTTACCTGACTTCGTGCTTGTGTTAAAACAGGAGTGATTCTACTATTAAATGTTCCAACTTATATACCTAAACTATCACTTCCTGTTAGTTCGGATTATGTATATCATTACAATTTATATGTAATTCTAAAATACATGTCGGCATGGGAAAGTTTGTTTGAGACACATGTTATGAATGGAAGTAATATTATCTAATACTAAGGACACTTCTTTTTTTTACACAATTTTCAATATTTTATAACACCATTTATAATGTTGAAATGGGAAAGGAAACATCATGCATCTCTTACTTATTCCACCATTTTATTTGCTTTTTTTATTTTTTAGAGAATAGTTATAGAACGTTAGAGATACAGATATGTTTGTCACATTACAAAATTTTATGATTGACAATGTATTTGTACCAGGGGCGGATCCAGCCGTTAAAAAGTGGTGGTGGTGGTGGTGGTGGTGGTGGTGGTGGTGGTGGTGGTGGGGGGGGGGGGTTCCATTCAAATGCATTGATCGGCCAACAAAAATGGGTTTTTTTTCCAACCACCTGACACCCCCTCCCCCCCCCCCCCCCCCCCCCCGTTGGATCCGTCAATCAATGCACATTCTTTTATGAAAAACATTGTTGTCTTAGGTTTATAAATGGGATTGGAGTATATATATATAACGGCATTTTGGATGTATCTAAATAATTATTGTTAAAATGGGACTTTTTTTTTCAAATTTAATGGTAATACAAAGCAATTGATCTAAAACAATTTCGTTTCTCCAATCTCCAATCTCATGAATCTAGTTATAATATTACAACGAAGTTAATATTTACTGAGTTTGTTTTGCCCTTTTGATTTTTTGAAATTTATTTTCAGAATGTGCACGAGAGAAACGGGTATTTGTTTATATATTTGATTATTGTTACTATAAATCATATCAAACATTGTATTTTTCAAGGAAAACATATAGTCCGTCCTTGAAAAATAAAATACATGTTTATAATCATAATTTTGGCAACATTTTCCCCCATGAAACTTGTAATTTGTGTTGATTTGGAAGACATTTCTTTGTGATATTTTTCGTTTTCTTGATTTAAATGTCTTTATTGAACATATTGAAATCAAACACACAAGTATGTCATTTTAAATTTTAAAGTATAAATTGACATTTTTGCCGCCGGCTTAAACAAATTATTTGAAAACACTTGTTCTACATTTTTTTTTACAAATTCACTCTTAACACACCGAAATTTTACTATCACTATTAATATAAATGACAAAAAGAAATACATATGCAGTAAAAAAGTATAATAATTAAATGCCCCCCTCCACCCTCACATTTCGAAAAAAGGAAAACTGTATGAAATATAGCAAGATCAAATAGCATTGAAAAAATCAAAAGGAGAGACGTAGCCCAATATGGAAATTGATATATATGAATACATGCACTTTAATTTTACATTTTACATCTATAGAAATTGCTCTAGTAATAAATAAATAATTGTTTTGAATTTCGATCTCAGAAACTTCCAAAGAAATGTGTTCCGAATCGTCTCGTTAACTTTTCCTAAGTCTACCTGGCCGAGTGGTCTAGAGCGCTAGACACAGTGTAGGTGTTGTTGCATCAAGAATTGTTCTTCAGCCGCACGTGACGGAAAATATAAATAGGTATTAGACGGTTGGTTTTCCCGTTTGAATGGTTTCACACTAGTAATGTTTGGGACCCTTTATAGCTTACTGTTTGGTGTGAGCCAAGCCTCCGTGTTGAAGGTCGTACCTTGACCTATAATGGTTTACTTTTATAAATTGTTACTTGCATGGGATGGAGAGTTGATTCATTGGCACGCATACCACATCTTTCTATATCTATATAAAGAGATGAGGTCGATAATATAGCTCTATTCAATACACTTCTCTTATCATATTCATCCTGCACATATATATATATTTTTAATTGTAAACCGCCTTTAATTGCATGTTGACTCGCTGTAGCACACGTGCTTGTCTCGAGTGCGGTTCTTTACGTCTCGGTCAAATCAAAAACTTGAAAATTAGTATGCCTGCTTCTCTTCTAAGCATGTTCCATTAAGGAGTACATGTATGTGCAAAGACGGAGTAAGGAAAACATGTCTGTGTAATGGCGACATATCTCTCAGTGGATTGTTTGTTAATTTGTGAAAAAGAAATTCATGTTCAAAATCCGGCCTTTACTGGACCTAAAACTGCACATCCACCATAAATCTTAATTTGAACCATTCAGAATGTCCATCTTAATTTTACAGTTGTATATTATTTGCGGCTATTGAGAAGTATGGCTCCTAGAACTTAAAATGATTTCTTAAAAATTGCTACCACAAGACCGAGTGCAGTCCAAAATTAAGCTATATTTCATGTAAGAATTAACAATAAGCCAAAACCAATAAAGATCGAAGTTTTTATCAAAACAAACTAAGAAAATAGCAGTTATTTTTTCTTAAAGTTGGTTCAGTTTAAAGCGTTTTTCTCTAAAAACAAAATGTGGGTCTCTTGTCATTTTAAAAGCTTAAAGATCACAATTAAATTGAGAATGGAATGGGTAATGTATCAAAGAGACAACAACCCGACCATAGAAAAAACAACAGCAGAAGGTCACCAACAGGTCTTCAATGTAACGAGCAATTCCTGCACCCGGAGACGTCCTTCAGCTGGCCCCTAAACAAATATATACTAGTTCAGTGATAATGAACGCCATACTAATTTCCAAATTGTACACAAGAAACTAAAATTAAAATAATACATGACCCATTAAAGACCAGAGGCTCCTGACTTGGGACAGGCGCAAACATGCATCGGGGTTAAACATGTTTATGAGATCTCAACCCTCCCCCTGTACCTCTAGCCAATGTAGAAAAGTAAACGCATAACAATACGTACATATAAAATTCAATTCAAGAGAAGTCCGAGTCTAATGTCAGAAGATGTAACCAAAGAAAATAAACTACTCTATCGACAACTTAGTATACAAGGTCGTTGATTTTGAAGATGATTGTAATTGCTATAAGTTGTTGAAATGCTGCCTCATTAACACTGTTTCATACAAACAAATCCATCGACTCGTTTATTTTTCAATATTTATAGCACAGCTCAGTAAAATGCCTCTGAACTCATTGGAAATCATATCATATCTCCCTACTTTATAATGCTATCAGAAAAATCTATTATAAAAATTTGAAAAAAATATGTGTGTCCTTATATCTGACTGTATCATGTGTATATAAAAATAAAGAAGACGTGGAGTGATTGCAAATGAGAAAACTCTCTGTAAGAGACCAAATAACACCAAAATATGTCACCGTACGCTCTACAACCAACAAAGAGCTAAGCCAATACCACATAGTCAGCTATACAAGTGAAAGGGATGCCGAAATCCAAAAACACATAACAACATAAACAATCTTCAAAATCAAATACCTTGTAAAGTAAGCTATACCATATATTTGTACTTTATACTCCTGTTCAGAAAATTCTACCAGGAGGTATTTGAAAATAAAAAAAATGTGTGCCTTTATTTCAGTTTGTATTCTTGATACCTCATAACAACATTTGAAAAGATTTTATATAATAAAATTTTGAAGGTCATTTAATATGTTCAGGCTTATATAGATAAGGTAGATATATATGTACTTGATCTCTGTGATACCGTACAGTTCTGTCTCGCTAGATCATGACTTACACAGGCATAGTGTGTTTATTGTTTGTTTTAAATGTGTACACAGTGGTTGGTAAGTTTCCATACTTTCATCCATGTTTGTGTTACTAAAAAAATGAAATCTTCAATTATATATTATATTATCGGTAATTTGCAGCATCTCAAAAAGTATGAAATTCTAATCATTTAAATTTTCTACTGCAATTTTCATGACGAACAATACATTTTATTCTCGGAATTTTCAAGCATGTCCTCAGAATGGTTGACATTATGCTTTTCAAAAGAAAGAAAATATTGCAAAATCCTAAATACTCCTTTTCAATTTTTGACAGTCTTGTTGAGATCTGTCTATAACCTTTTTTCTTTTTTGTTATATATGCTATAAAATACTAAAAGTAAGTCTTTTTGAATTTTGTTTGTTAACAGTGTCGGCGACAAATTCTACAAACTGTGCTGATGCCACGTTTATAAATTGCAATGACAGCCATGTCTGTCATGATGACAACTTGAAGACATATTGCCCTTTAACCTGTGGACTATGTAGTAAGTATTTACGACTAGACAATCAAAGTTGAAAGGCCAGTAAGTTCAATATCTATTGTATTTGTTTTGCGTTCATTGACAGTTTGTTACCACTTACATTGCCAGTTGCTTAGGTTATGGAAGCATAATTGGAGTGATAAAAACTGTCAAATATTAACGCGAGGTTTTCATTTTTTACAACACTGGGTCTATACCTTTGCTAGTAGATTATAAGTCCGCGAGGGTAATACTATCATCAGCGCAATAGTCAATATTTCGGTACTGTAATGATTCTTCAACACACTTTTCTAAAATTGTTTGTGTATGAAGTTTGAAAATATAAAGAAACAAAGTTTCAATTCCCTCAGGCAAAGTATCCCTTAGATTGATTTGGCTATTTTTTGTAAGTCCTTTTGTTCATATAGCTTCTAAACTGTTTGTTTCTGATACATTCTCGGCTTTCAAATATTTGTCTAGCACGCCTGCTGAAGTTAAATACAAACAAAAAAAACGCTTTGGACGCATACTTATTATTAGCATGTTGTTTTTAGTTTTTAGATAATGACGATTTTTTCAGAATTCTTATGCATTCAATTTTGAAATATTTCAACAAATGGACAACAAAATTTCATTAAAAAGAGCGCGGAAAATAATAAAAAAATAAAGGGGGTGGGGATAGCATATAAAGAAAAGAGAATAAAGGGGAAATACATACAGAGAAATATCAATAGATATATTTTTATATCGTTTTAGAACCATGCAAGGATCAGGCTGTCTTCGCCTGCAGTAAGAATGTTTGTTCGTTTCCTTCATTGAAGAAGTTTTGTCCTGTGACGTGTTCATCTTGTGGAGAAGGAGTTTGTGAGTATATATACCAAAGTTTTATATAAAATAAGTTAAAATCAAAAGGCCCGGAAAATGAAAAAGAACAATCAAGTAACGACTATACATATGCAAAGATTTCTTACATATATTCATTTACAAAATTTTTTGCAGTAGTAGTGTTACAGAGACAAACCAATTATATACTGGCATGTTACAATACAACACTTAGATTTATAAATATTAAAGTACTTCATACGTGTGTTTATTTAATGATAAGCCGCATACAGCATTTGTTTACGAGAATGCTTTGGGCTGAAGAACTAGACTAAGTTGACTGTATGCGATTGTTTTTAAAAGATAAATAACAAGAATGTGTCCACAGTACACGGATGCCCCACTCACACTATCATTTTCTATGTTTAGTGGACCGTGAAATTGGAATAAATTCTCTAATTTGGCATTATAATGAGAATGATCTCATCAAAGGAAACAGGTATACTAAGTTTCAAGTTGATTGCACTTCTACTTTATCAAAAACTAACTTGACCAAAAACTTTAACCTGAAATTTGCACTATCATTTTCTATGTTCAGTGAACCGTAAAATTGGGGTCAAAAATCTAATTTGGCATTAAAATTAGAAAGATCATATCATAGGACACATGTATACTAAGTTTTAAGTTGATTGGACCTAAATTTCTTCAAAAACTATCTTGACCAAAAACTTTAACCTGAAGCGGGACAGACGGACGAACGAACAGACGGAAGAACGAACAGACGGACGAAAGGACGCACAGACCAGAAAACATAATGCCCCTCTACTTTCGTAGGTGGGGCACAAAAATGATCAATTTAAGTTAATTACAATTTCGTTTCAAGATATTTACCAAAACTACATTTAGACTTCATACATGTTAATCCAAAATTGCACTATTCAAAATCAATCTGCACAATTGTAAAACTAGTCTTGTCCCTAACATTTTTAATCTTGTTGCTGCTTTAGATTGAATTATGTAATAAAATTGTAATAACAAATGTATGCATGCATAATGTTCTCAAAATATTGGCACTATTAAAAAAAATGAAATAAAACAGTTTGGCGTACAGAATTGTAAGCGTTTATTAAATCAGATCTTTTATGATTTTTTATTTCGATAGGATCTAATACCAGGGGCGGATGCAGGGATTTTCGAAAGGGGGGATGCTAACCCAGGGAAAAGGGGGAGTGCAAAACATATGTCCCGATACAAATGCATTGATCGGCAAAAATAAAGGGGGGTGCGCACCCCCGGAACCCCCCCTCTTGATCCGCCACTGTAATACAGATATAACTGTCGTACAATGATAATTAAGCATTACATGACAAGATATTTTTTAAGAAGTTCTCCAGTTGCTTTGATTTATTTGATTTAAACAGTTGTTTACTTGTTGATAAGCGTCAGCGTTTCCCTTTTAGTGGGATGCACGTACAAGAGTAAACACTATCAGCAAAGTGAACGCTGGGAAGATGGCTGTGATTATAAGTGCACTTGTTTGAACGCTGACCAGGGACTTTATCGTTGTACTGAAAGGTTGGTTGTCATTATAAGTGTACATGTTTGAACGCTGATCAGGGACTTTACCGTTGTACTGAAAGGTTGGTTGTGATTATAAGTGTACATGTTTGAACGCTGATCAGGGACTTTACCGTTGTACTGAAAGGTTGGTTGTCATTATAAGTGTACATGTTTGAACGCTGATCAGGGACTTTATCGTTGTACCGAAAGGTTGGTTGTGATTATAAGTGTACATGTTTGAACGCTGATCAGGAACTGTATCGTTGTACCGAAAGGTTGGTTGTGATTATGAGTGTACATGTTTGAAAGCTTACCAGCGACTTTATCGTTGTACTGAAAGGTTGGTTGTGATTATAAGTGTACATGTTTGAACGCTGATCAGGGACTTTACCGTTGTACCGAAAGGTTGGTTGTGATTATAAGTGTACATGTTTGAACGCTGACCAGGGACTTTATCGTTGTACTGAAAGGTTGGTTGTCATTATAAGTGTACATGTTTGAACGCTGATCAGGGACTTTACCGTTGTACCGAAAGGTTGGTTGTGATTATAAGTGTAAATGTTTGAACGCTGACCAGGGACTTTATCGTTGTACTGAAAGGTTGGTTGTCATTATAAGTGTACATGTTTGAACGCTGATCAGGGACTTTATCGTTGTACTGAAAGGTTTGTTGTGATTATAAGTGTACATGTTTGAACGCTTACCAAGGACTTTATCGTTGTACCGAAAGGTTGGTTGTAATAATAAGCGTACATGTTTGCACGCTGAACATGTAATTTACCGTTGTACCGAAAGGTTTGTTTTACGAAATGTTTAAATAACAAATAACAAGGTTAAATGAAGCTATAAACATCAATCTTACGACTTCAACAACCCAGCATACATCTATAGAGGTTAGCACACTTAAGGAATGCATTACCTTCTTGTACTAGTATTTGGCAAAAACAATCGGATTTGTAAGTCCGCAATGCTTTCCTTCTTCTTACTTTTTTATCTGTTTGAATCGAGCGTCACCGATGAGTCTTTTGAAGAGGAAACGCGCTTCTGGTGTGCAAATCTTAATTCTGGTGTTTATGATGAGTTTATTTGCATTCTTCCAAATAAGACAGGTATGCATGCATTTACATTATGTCAAAGTCTAATTCGTCCAGATCATATAAAAGTTGCAAATGAATAAATTATATAGACAAAATCAAAGATCTGCCACCGACACAAAATTCTCCAAGTAACAAACAAGCTCATTAAGGAGCAACCACTTAACTTCAAAAAGTGGGTTTATGATTTGTTGTCTCAGACAGAAAAAAAATTCGCCCAATGAGCAGACATTTTTACAAAAGCTTTTCGACTCTATCAATAATATAATATTTTTTACTACAAAATTTAACACTTTAACTGTTAAAGGTGTGGGGAAAATGTGGATTCCGAATATTTTTTTGTTATCTGCTTGCATGACCACAATATTTTTCTTCGATCAAATTGGGGATCAGATTACAAATACTCCCCCCTCCTTTTTGGTCGTTCCCGTAATATTCGAAAAGATAAACATTGACGAGGTTCCAGATATATGACACGCACACAAAAACTCGGGAATAAAAATAGAGGTAAAAAATACTAATATTCTTCCGTATGTATTTCGTACCTTATTTTGACTTTTTACTTTTTTTATTGAGCCCCTCTGATGAGTCTTGTGTAGACGAAACGATCGTCTAAAAATTGAATCCTGGTATCTACATGTATGAACACTATCAATTGAATCACAGAACCAGGAATATCTGGAGTTCCAACAATGACTTAGTATGGGTATCAGAGCCAGTATTATTCATCAATTTAGTTGACGATAAGGAATCTGCCTTTATCTAACAACGTTAACGACTTTAATTCATTCTTTATATTTTTTAAGAATTGTTCTTTGCCTTTCTTGAACACATAAGGTCACCTCATTTCGGCGGGGTTCGTGTTCCACAGTCTTTTGATTTTTTAATAGTGCTCTGTCTTGTTGTTCTGTAGACTATTGTTTGTCTTATGCCATTTCATTGTCTGTTTTCGACTTATGGTTATATTCCCTTTATATATTCTGGTCTGTTGAAAATTAGTAATTTCATAGATTCTATACCACATCCAATCCGTCCAAAAACCGTTAAAACATTAAACGTGAGTTTGTGTCTTTAAAATATAATAGGTGTGTACATTACCAGAATGTTCCAACAACGTGTAGACTTGTACAAGACCCAGATGACCAATGTTGTAAGATACCAAAATGTGACGTCCAAGTTGTACATCAGAACACCACAGTGCAAAAAACAGGTAAGAGGAGGCCCCTCAGGGGGGTGTTTAAGTATTCACAAAATCACAATTGCTTTGCAAATATAATCACATATTGATCATTAGTTATTTTTATAAACAAGATACTCATTAGGCTAGCCTTCTGGACAATTCAAGATTATCAAATAAGAAATATTTGGTCTAGTAATCAAATAATTACTAAGAAAACGGTCAAGTAATCACACAAACAAAACCATAGCGAGGCTCATACTTATTCTTAAACTGCGACAATTCTATATTAGCTCTCTACTTCTCCAAATTTAACCAAAAGTGTTTTTGTTTAAAACATTTTTTTTTTATTATTATTGATATGATCATTTTTATACCAAATACCATATATACCATATATATATGGGTTATTGTTTGATAGCTTTATTTTATGTATATTTCTCTTCAATTAAACAAATTATTTATAGAAACGTAATATTCGTCATTTAAAAATAAATAAAGTAGTCAATTCTTGTACATAAATAACGCCGTTAGTTTTCTCGTTTGAGCTCTTTTACAGTGTCATTTCGCGGCCTTTTATAGCTGACTATGCGGTATGGGCTTTGCTCATTGTTGAAGCCCGTACGATGACCTATAGTTGTTAATTTCTATGTCATTTTGGTCTCTTGTGGACAGTTGTCATTTGCAATCATACCAAATCTTCTTTTTTTTATATCTATATGCACAACTCACATGAACAATTTCAAAGGTGACATACAATAGAAAGATAATTATAACAATATTGATGAATTTCATTTTTCGCAAAAAGTGGAGTGTACTAGAAAGGTCGTACAATATGATAAAATTGAGAATGGAAATTGGGAATAATTATGCCAAAAAGACAATAACCCGACCAAAGAGCACAAACAGTCGAGGGCCACCAATAGGTCTTCACCACACAGCCAGAAAATCCCGCTCCCGGAAGCGGACTAGAGCTGGTAGTCCGCACGGGAAATAATAAGAAAAAATTGGTAAAAAAACTCTATATTGCTCTGTTCTATATTCCATTTTTTTTCAAAGGTTGTTTATACAAGGGAAAACTTTATTCACAAGGTCAGAAATGGTCTGATGGATGCGACTACGATTGTGAATGCGTAGATGGACCAACTGGACACTATAGATGTCGAGACAAGTAAGATGTTCCAACTTGTAGTTCTATATTACTAGTACATTGTGTCTATGTTTGAAAAATAGTTTCATCATTTGATATGTCCACACTATATAGTGTCCTTTGTATTGTTTCTGTCGTAGGGATTGACTGAATAATTGTTTGTGTTCAAAACCACGTTTCAGGTATATTTGCTGTTTTATGCTTGTAAGTTTATTTTGGTGGAGGAAGCCGGAGTGCTCGAAAAGAACAATAGAACTTTGGTAGGAAAACTATCAATCCTAGTCAATTAAGATCGAAATCGAGCGCACCTGTCGCATGCGAGATACGAACTCCAAACCTCAGTGATGACGAGCTAGTGATACAGTTGCTCGACTTCTTACACGAGAATTAAAGATGTGTTACAGACATTATAAAAAGAAATCTAGAGTAGAATAATCAGTTTGAAACCGCAGTCATATGATAGAAAACAGTTTAACGCTAAATTCAATAGGACAAAGGCTAAACAGTTTTATATAACAATTGAATATATGAATTTGAATAAATTGTCCAGCAGCACAATTGTTTAATGTAAATTCTGTGGACTCCTTTGTTCGATGGATACCAATTTTCGTTGATTTCATGTGTACAAGTAAAGCACGAAGTAAATTTCAAGGAATAACAAATTCCCTATATGTTGACAAAACCACGGATTCAAATACCAACGAAAAAGCAAGTCTTTCTGAATTAACGAAATTTTTTACCAACGAAAAAATATGAATCCACAGTATGTATATCTTCTTCCTAGACATTATATATGTACTGTTTTTTTGTTGTTGTAGGTGTCCAACATACACACAAGTACCCCAGAATTGTCCTTTGGTACAATCAGCAGACGGATGTTGCTATAAGCCAAACTGCTAGGATATAGACGTGTAAATTAGAAACATGTAACAACAAGACCGTACCTGTTTTGTGCAATGATTTCATTAGACACAGATTAGTTGTTCACATAAAACATGTTTAGAATTAAAATTAACACCATTGACCATCTTATTATAATTAACAAAGTAATAGCATATTTACCATATCATGCGAATAGTGCTAGTCTGCTAGCGATAATTTGTCGTATGACAATTGCCAAACTCATTATTTCAACCGGATGTGTTTCTTTCGCACCTTATCACAGTCTTTTTTACCATTCACCTGTTCAACGAAATAGCACCTTCTTATATCTATTGTGAAGTTCTTTACCTAGCCAGAAAATTTAGAGACGATCCGGGTAAACTTACAATGTATCAATTTTTCAATAAACAAACTTTTCCTAGATGTTAGCAATTCCGCCTTATAATTAGATCTTTGATTAAGAAATAATTGATGCAAATAGTCCATCAGCTAGTTCTCAAAAGCGCTCTAGTTAAGGAGTTTGTGTTACACCCCAGGGTACCGCGATTTTTTTTGATAGAATTCAACTTCATTATCATATTGATAAAATACAAGGTGTTAGACTAAAAAAAAAGTGTCCAAAAGAGGTTTAAAAACGTCCCTTTCAATGGTTCCCTCATTTAGCAATCACGACTAAGTAATTTTTAATTATTTTTTTTGATATAAAGCGACTAAAAAAAAATAAAGTATAGGTGTAAACAGCTAAAACAGATACAAAACTGACATATTTAATATTACTCTGAAGATTTTTTGTTTAAAAAAAAGATTTTTTTACATTACAAGCAATCCGATTTTTTTGGTTAAAATTAAGGCACATTTTTTCCTTTCATAAAGAAATTCGTTATACATTTACCCGTTTTAGTTAATTAAACTTTAAAATTAATCATTATACAATGTTTCAATCATTTGCAGTATTTATATATCGTCTAAAATATGAAATATTTGATAAAATATATGTACGTGCAAATACTCGTTAAATTACGGAAATCATCAAATTACCGTCTTTGATTCAGTATACAACATGTACAATGCATTCACACATAAGCATTATCAATTTGCAACTGAAAACACACATTGAAATGTCGATTTATGATGTTTTGGTGAGACAAATTATTTTATAAAGTGAATGTGTAACAAAATATTACTTAAAAGGTACAAATTAAGGTGGTTTTTTTTGCGTTCAGAAAAGGTGCACTCTATCGAACTCAATAAAAGTGTGCTTGATTACATTTTGTGTTTTAGCTATGTAGTGATTGACTTAAGATTATTAAGTCATTCAATCGATAAACATCGCTTTGAATGAACGTCAAATAGTCAGTTATGAGAATTGGCCATACTTTTTACGTTCTTAGGTTTCAAAGAAATACAAAAAAAATTGGCTTTGTTGTTTTCAGTTTAAATAAAGATTATGTTAAGCGTTGGTTGGTAAATGTACATGAAATTGTTATGAAAGGTACCAAAATATAATTTAGTATGCCAGACGCGCGTTTCGTCTACATAAGACTGATTAGTGACGCTCATATCAAAATATTTGTAAAGCCAAACAAGTACAAAGTTGAAGAGCATTGAGAATCCAAAATTCCAAAAAGTTGTACCAAATAAGGCTAAGGTATCTTTGTCTGGGATAAGAACATCCTTAGTTTTTTGAACAAATCAAAGTTTTATAAACAGGAAATTTATGTAAATAACCACATTATTGATATTCATGACAACACAGATTGTTGACTACTGGGCTGGTGGTACCCTCGTGAACGAAACGTTCACCAGCAGTGGAAAGAGCTTCAATATCCTTAAAATTCGAGATTTGGTAGGAATGGGTAACCCTGAAACATCCGCACAAAAAGAACTTTAAAAAACTCGAATGAACGGAGACAAAACTGATGTTATGGAATTGTTTCAGACACTGCAAAGCTGGACAAATCCATTTGAAACATCTGAGCAGTTATATGGATTGTTCTCGGGTTCTGTTGCTTCTTCGGAATTAATGTGCAACCTTCTAAACGCGTATGAAAAGGGAAAGTTTGCTTAAAAAAATTTCATTAATGAACGGCTTATACAAAAGTCAACCGATATCTTCAAAACAATTAAAAGATTATCATTGCTTACATTTTTTAAAAAGGAAATAAAAGACAAGCAGTTAATGGGTGACAAGAACAACAAAACATTGAGAGCAGATGAAAAAAAATGTCGCCTGCTTGTCATAGCCCAGACAAGATAGTTGGTTATGCGATAGGTTCTCCAGTTTGAATTAGGTCCGTTTCCAATGTATCTTGCAAACTTTGATGGTACACATGTTATGAGAAATTAAAATCTGTCCTAAGTGGTCTTTTAGAAAATGGTCATTCCTTAGGAAAGCATGTGGATATTTGATGATATGGCAGTTATTCAAGCCATTACTAGGATACTAAGCACTTTTTTTATTTGGCAATTGTTATTTTAAAAACCATCCTTTTAGTTTCGAAAAGAGGTCCCGCATTGATTTTGTCACTGTTTAGTATCCCACAATATCCATAAAAAAATTAAAACAGCAGGTCCTTGGGAGGTCAAATCATGACGATAAGTTCTACACCATCACAATCGTGCTCTTGGGGATGGAAGAAATGTTTGTTAGTTGGGGAAAACAAAGTTGCTCTTGTTAAATTCTTTGGTTCGGAAAAGAGTAAATAATCCTATAGATTTACACTTGAATGTATTGATTTATTTGTATCACATTGAAGTATGTGCCACAAAAACAATGTTGGAAATGAAATAGCGTAGAATGGTTTTATCTTATAATCAAACAGGAAGAAGCCGATTACAAAATGTTTCTTAATGCAAAAATATGCAGCTGACAAAAGTTACGACTCCATTGTTATAAAACCTTCTGACATTGATCTGGAAGTATTGGCTTACTATTTTCACAGTTGCATATCAATTCTAACATTGATAGATTTGGTGAGAATGTTTGTAGAAAACTGCCAGGATTTCACGGCAGTACAGGTTGTGATTCAATAAGTGTTTTGTCTGGTTAAGGAAAAAAAGCAAAGTATTCGGCTTTTTGACACGTTATGTGTTTTCGGAAGGTCTATTCCATCGTGTTGAAACCTTTGAAGAGGTTGACGAAGAGTTGGCAAAACACTCGAGAGGTTTTCGTGTTCTATATATGGCTACGAAATTAGAAATATCGATCAATAAACATGATAAAGATCAGAACGTTTTGAAATGCAAACAAAAAAAGATTTATTGTCATCTACTGCCCCCAACAAGAGATGCAATGTTAAAGCACATTAAACCATCCAACTTTCAGACGAAGATTTGGAAATCTGCTCTTAAACACATCACTGGTCTGTTGATAAACAACTATAGTTGGATTGTTTAGAACGATTTGATCAGTATCAATTGGCTAGACCAACCACCAGCGTTAGATGCTTTAATAATTCAGAAGTGCTGTTCATTTAAAGCTGGTTGTGCCAACAACAGATGTTCATGTGTTCAACAAAGGTGACCAAACTGATGATGATTCTATGGATTGACCTTCTGCGTAACCTTAAAATGTAGTGATTCGGTTAAAAAAAATAAAAAAAATAGATATCTAGAAACCCTGACAGTTTTGTGTGTTTTAATATGTGAGTTATTTCATGAATGTGATGTATAAATTTGTGACAGAATCGTGCATTTCTGGTTGTCTATGTTTGTGTCTGTCGTTGATTCTATGTTTTTGTGTTTTACCTTTAAATGTTTTTTTTTCAACAGCCTTTACATTGTAGTTACATTATGATCTATGTTTCAATATAAAAAATACACCATTTTATTAAGAAAATTAGTACTTTTGCTTCTTTTCATTCAAAATCACGAATTTTGGAAATTGCCCTCCCCCTTTTTTCTTGGTCCTCTACGATTTAAAAATTAATTGAAAATCAGCCTGCGTTTTAATATGATATGATTTGTTCTATTTAATAAAAAGAATAGTACTGAATTATTGGTTATTTTTACATTTTTCTGTAAATATGTGCAAAACAAAATTTTTGATATACCCTTAAATAAGTCCCCTTTCAACCCCTTTTGGACACTTTTTCAAAAGTCTAACACCTCTTAAAATATTCATCATATATTACTCTTTAAATTTATATCAAAAAATTCCGGTACCCTGGGGTGTAACACAGAATTGAAATTTTGCCCTACCAGCTGATGGACTAAAAGTATAGTTTGCATCAATTATTTCGATTCTGAATAGGACAAATAGGGTAATTTCTATGTCCGATAAGTATAAGTGTAAAAGCGTTTGTGTAGGCTCTTCCATTAACCTCCCTTTTTATTTGTAAAGATTAGAAGCAAACTGCTGGCACTGTGATTTTTCAGAGGGAGGAGTTTGAACAACCAGCATAAGCGGCTGTATCTAGGTCAAATATGTCAATTTCGGAATGCAACACATTATATTTTTAAATTTCCTGTTTACATTTTTTTTAATTTTTTGAAATACTAAGCCTTTTCTACCTCAGGCACAGATTACCGTAGCTGTATTTGGCAAAACTTTTAGGAATTTTGGTTCTCAATGCTCTTCAACTTCGTACTTTATTTGGCCTTTTAACTTTTTTGGATTCGAGCGTCACTGATGAGCCTTAAGTACGCGCGTCTTGCGTATATACTAAATTTACTAAATCCGTTGGAAGTTGGATGTTTACTGATTGATATATTACTCTAAGATACACGATTTTTTTAATAGTGGTTAATGGCTTTCAAATGGCTGCCAGATTTGCAATTACCCTTAGATCAGTGCGTGAGTAAATATTGTCTTATAAGTTGTCTTGACAAATGAATAGTTTTTTCACACTTTAGACAGTATGCATTACACATGCCTAATCTAACCTATAATGCATGTGTTATTTTTTCTGTATACGTGTATTTTTCAATGTTTAATTAATTAACTGATTAATCTGTTATATTCTAGATCTTTCATATTAATCAGCGTAAATAGACATACTATTCTAAGGTAAAAGATATTCAACAATGAACAAAACCAATTTTACTCTTTTTTTTTAAAACAAACAGGTGTATACGTATACACATTATATCCACCTTAAAAGCGTCAAGTGTTTGCTCAATTTTGGACTAAATTATACAGTGAATACCAAAGATACGCCACCAAACTGAATGTTTCCAATTATAAAAATAAATTATCATTTATATACGACAACAGATAAGCATCGACAAGGGTCCTGACATCAAACAATCACATACAAAAAAAAACCCGACGGGGATGCAGCTAGATGCAACAGTAGTTTACCAAAACCTTTTTGGAATTGTGGGCCTTTTAAGTGTCTTCAATGCTCTTCAATTTCATATTTTATTTGGGTTTTTTGCATTTTTTATTCAAGCGAAACGTATGTCTTACAATTCAGGTTTCAATGCCGAGTTTATACTAATGTTATAATTTCAGTAATCGGTTCATGATGTTATATAAATATTTTTGTACTATGTGTTCTTGGGTTATTCTGTTACACTTCTGTCCTCGTGTTAAAAGAAGATTTGACTCTCAATCACATGTTTAACCCCGACATATTTAGTTTGTGTCTGTCCCAATTCAGGAGCCTTAAACTTAGTAGTTATCGTTCATGTATGTTGTTGTATACACTATTTATTTTTTGGTTATTGTTTTGTTCATAAATCAGGCCCTACATTTTCTGGTTCTAATTGCTTTAACTGTCTCTTATCTGGGCCTTTGATAGCTTTCTATGCGGTTTGGGGTTAACTCGTTAGAGAAGGCATTATGAGTACCTATTTATAGTTGCTAACTTCTACGCCATGTTTTGGGGTCTTTAAGTGAAAGTTGTATAATTAGAAAACATACTACATCTTCCTTTTTTTATATCATTTCAAGATAAAAAAAAAAGAAGAAAAACAACTGATAAAAAGTGGATTGAGCTAAGGGTAACGTAAGCCTCAACTTGTGTCAAAAATGTTTTCATTTACTTATCGATAATGTAACGATAACCTTAGCTGAAGTTTATTTTCTGTTCTGCTCTTTATGATTAAAACTGAAAAGTCTTAGGCATGACAATCAGAAGCAATATGGTTTACTGTTTAGTATGGGTAATAACACGAGCTCCACAATTGATTTGGAGAACGGAGTCTGCGTATTAAGAGCCCGGACCCTAATCATCAGAGCTAAGAGTCATATCAATGAAATTCGTATCCCTATTTAAGCCAAGAGCACTTATTGTCATGAAGAGTTTCAAGCCCCAAAAAAGAAATTAGAAATTAGAAAGGGTATCAGAGCCAGTGCTATCTTAGTCTTCTTATCACCAGCTAAATAAGCCATAAATCAGTAATCTTAACAGTTTATATAAATTAGTCATTATTAATTCTTAGGAACAGTTTTCTTTGCCAATCCTGAACACCTGAGCTGACCTCGTTTCCAATTTTTGTCAATCTTTTGTTTCTTAGAAGTGTTTTGTAAATTTGTCTTTTGTCTTTTATTTATTGTCATGTTCCCTAAGTTACTATCTTATTATGGGCCGCCACTAAGCCGGTCCATTATATGATATGGGTTTGAGATTGTTACATGAGTTTCTGCGGATCTGCATTGATATTTTCTGCGGTATATTAAAATTGAAGGTTTTAGGTTATTGAAATAATTACATTTTTTTAAATTTTTGTTTTATGAGATGCCAAATATTTATAACAATAAATGTTCATTTTTATTATGCACAGAATGGCATGACCCGTATTTGGGAATTTTTGGGTATTTTTAGAAATGTAAACAAGGACAAGGTGAAGGTACCATGATATTACAACAACTCGTCGTCGGAACATTGGAAATGATTTATAGTTTGCCTTATTTTCTCAAAATAGTTATTTTATAATCTATTTTGGGGATTATATACACAGTTTTCATCATTCAGCAAAATAATCATAAAAAAAATATTTTTACTTTCAACGTATGTATGGGGTGTATGTACGTAGATTCATCCGTTTACGGAGCAATCCCCGAGAGCTTCGAGGGTACAGTGGAATCCGTGTACACTCCTTATCGGGATTAATGTAGATGTGTTACTAACGTATTTACAATGTTTTAATATTTACAAGGACAATCCCCACCCCTACCCGAGGGATTGTTAGGACACCTTGCAGAGTCTTTTATTCTATGGTGGAGAAAGCCGAAGTACTCGGAGAGAACCAACGGGCTGCTCGTCGGGAACAGACTAACATAAGAGAGATCAGCAGATTGATCTCCAGATCAAAGTCGCGGAGTAACATTAACCAACCGAGGCCTCCATAGTACCCATTATAGTTTAAACTCCGGTCTGGGTACCAGAGATGTGTGTGAGCGAGTTAAACCCAAATATGGAACGTTTTTATTGTTGTCCTTCATCTTCAAGTCATCATAGGAATTCAACAATGTCAATATTTCTCATAACTGGTCGTAAGTTATGGTTGACCGTTCGCATCGGTTTAAGCAGAATTCATGGTTGAATATCATACAATAATAAAATTGAGAATGGAAATGGGGAATTTGCCAAAGAGACAACAACACGACCATAGAGCAGACAACAGTAGAAGAAGCTACATTCCTATTTTGTTTGTTGATACTTTTAAATTTTAAATGATTTTAGCCTTCTCTTTTTTTTTTCGAAATACACAAGGGTGTCTTTTACGTGCAAGTGATAATGGCTCTCTCTTAACACGGGTCAGCTATTTATGGTCCGACGGACTATCATCGTTTCTCAAGACCACACTCGCAAATGGTGTCAAGGGAGAACCGAAAATTCAGTCCCTGAAATGTTCTCCCCTAACCAGGAACCTTTGTGTAAGTAGTCCGATGCACTAACCACTACACCACGAAACTCCATCTATCTGTGGAAGTATAAGTCATAGTTCATTAGATTTTGTTCATGAGATTTTGTTCATAGAGGTGTCTTGAAAAACCAAGGGGTCCTGTTAAAAATAAGGTTATCTTGACCTACATTTCACATATGAGTGACTGATTACAGTTTGCGTGAGAGTCCATATTTGAGATACAACTCGCGGAGAAATAATATTTTGTCAGTAGATGCGTCTGTAATAGTCAGAATCGAGGGTCCTAAGAAATATGTCATCTCGAAATAAAATTCATTGATGAGTAAATGAGGTGAAAAGCTGCGCTTAAGTCCATATCTGAGATGAGGAATTCAAATACGTTGTCAGTAAATAAAACTTTGATGGTCACGAGTTTCAAAGCCATGTCTTGAAAATGAATTAGATGATATTCCATTTCATCAACTACACTTAAAAGATATTCGATTTCATCAACTGCACAATTATGTGATATTTAATGGCATTATCATAACTAATTGGATTGGACCAATTCTGGCAATTGAGGATTAAAGTCAACTCAATATATAGATTGTTTATATAATATTTTGCACTTTTTTTTACACCAAAAACCTCCATATTTCGGTCCAAATATTTGGTGCGTGCACCAATTAACTCTTTGTAAAGTTCTGTTCTGAGACTCTTTTATGTGGAAAATAAGTGAATTCATAGTATCTTCCCAAACCTACCCGAGTCGTTAACGCTATTTTAAGTACAAAAACAATGTATATATTTTTTATATATAGGTGTGTAAATTGGCAGAATCACCCAACAACGTGTACACTTGTACAAGACCCTAATGACCAATGCTGCAAGGTACCACTATGCGACGTCCAAGTTGTACACCAGAACACCACAGTACAAAAAACAGGTAAAAGGAGGTCCCTCAAGGGGGTATACATGTATTCACATAATCACAATTATTTTGCCAATATAATCACATATTCATTAATTAATTTATTTAAACAAGATAATCAAGAAAACAATCATAGATTATCAAATAATCAGATAATCATGAAATGTTTGGACTAGTAATCAAATAATCACTATAAAACAGTCAAGTAATCACAAAATCAAAAACAACATAAGGAGGCTCATAATTATACGTATACTGTGACAATCCTCTTCTCCAAATTTAACAAAAAGTGTTTTTGTTAATAACAATTTTTTTTAATTTTTATTGATATGAACATAATCATGCCATATATATGGATTATTGTTTGTTAGCTTTTTTTTTGTATGTATCTCTTTAATCAAACAAATCATTTAAAGAAACGTAATATTCTTCATATAAAAAGACAGAAAGTAGGCATGTTCTATTCACATGATCTTGTCAATTTTAAAGTTTACATACAAAAGAAAGATATTTATAACAATATTAATGAATTTTATTTTTCTAAAAAAGTGGAGTGTACTCGAAAGCTAGGGTCGTACAATATGATAAAATTGAGAATGGGAATTGGGAATATGTCGAAAAGACAATAACCCGACCAGTGAGCTAAAAAAGTCGAAGGTCACCAATGGGTCTTCAACACAGCGGTAAAATCCCGCACCCGGAGGTGGGCTTCAGCTGGTAGTCCGCTCGAGAAGTAATAAGAAAAAAAAAATGTTCAAAAACTCTAAATTGCTCTGTTCTATGTTCCAAATGTTCTTTTCAAAGGTTGCTTATACAACGGAAAACTTTATTCACAAGGTCAGAAATGGTCTGATGGATGCGACTACGATTGTGAATGCGTAGATGGACCAACTGGACATTACAGATGTCGAGATAAGTAAGATGTTTAAATTTTTGTTCTATATTAATAGTGCATGGTATCGGTATCTATGTTTTAAAAAACTTTCATGCTTTGATTCGTCAACACTATATAGGGTCCTTTGGGTTGTTTGTGTCTTAGTGATGGACTGATTAGTTGTTGATGTTAAACCCCGTTTTCAGCACTTTCGGCTATATCATGGTTTGATTTGGTAAAACAATGGATACCAATTTTCGATGATTTCGTGGGTACAAGTGAAACACAAATTAAAATTTCCAAGGAATAACAATATACTTCTCTATATGTTGACAAAACCATGGAGTCAAATATCAACGAAAAAGCAAGTCTTTCTGAATTAACGAAATTTTTTACCAACGAAAAAATATGAATCCACAGTATGTTATATCTTCTTCATATACATTATATATGTACTGTTTTTTTGTTGTTGTAGGTGTCCAACATACACACAAGTACCCCAGAATTGTCCTTTGGTACAATCAGCAGACTGATGTTGCTATAAGCCAAACTGCTAGGATATAGACGTGTAAATTAAAAACATGTAACAACAAGACCGTACCTGTTTTGTGCAATGATTTCATTAGACACAGATTATTAGTTGACAAAATACATGTTTAGAATTAAAATTACCACCATTGACCATCTTATTATAATTAACAAAGTAATAGCATATTTACCATATCATGCGAATAGTGCTAGTCTGATAGCAATAATTTGTCGTATGACAATTGTCAAACTTCTTATTTCAACCGGATGTGTTTCTATCGCACCTTTATATTACGGTCTGTTTTACTATTCACCTGTTCAACGAAATAGCACCTTCTTATTTGTATTGCGAAGTTCTTTACCTAGCCAGAAAATTTAGAGACGATCCGGGTAAACTTATCCATTGTTCAAAAAACAAACTTTTCCTACATGTTAGCAATTCCGCCGTATAATTAGATCTTTGATTAAGATATAATTGATGCAAAGTATAGCTTGCATCAATTATTTCGATTCTGAATAGGACACTTCAGGTAATGTCTATGTCCGATAAGTATAAGTGTAAAAGCGTTTGTGTAGGCTCTTCCATGAACCTCCCTTTTTATTTGTAAAGATTAGAAGCAAACAGCTGGCACTGTGATTTTTCAGAGGGAGGAGTTTGAACAGCCAGCATGAGCGGTTGTCGTATCTAGGTCAAATATGTTAATTTCGGAATGCAACGCATTACAATCATAATGAATAAGTAACATCGTGTGCACAATTCAAGAGTTTGAAAGTGTTTTAAAGTTAAGAAAATATATTAAGTGCATAATAATTTGATAAAATTCATTATTCTAAAGAAGACAATATACGCATGTGCAATTTTTTTTTATTGGATTTAGAGCATGGGTTTGTTCACAAAGCGAAAGAAGCACTTCATATAAGAATAAATGTTTAATTTGTATAAATTTAGATTTTGTTATCGGTAATGAAAACTATACTAAATTGTATTAGATATGTAACACATATGCACATGCATAGTACTACAATCTTTCGATACGAGGTCATGTTTACTCAGACTGTTAATAATGTCTTTACACTAAATTCGTTGGCAGTTGGATGTGTACTGATTGATATATTACTCTAAGATGCACGATTGTTTTAATAGTTGTTAATGGCTTTCAAATGGCTGCCAGTATTTGCGATTACCCTTAGATCAGTGCGTTGAGTAAATATTGTCTTATAAGTTGTCTTGACAAATGAATTGTTTGTTAACACTTTAGACAGCATTCATTACACATGCTTATTCCTACCTATAATGTATGTGATACTTTTTCTATATACATGTATTTTTCAATGTTTAGTTAACATAACTGATTAATCTGTTATAAATAGATCTTTCATATTAATCAGCGTGAATGGACATACTATTCTTAGCTTAAAGATATTTAACAATGAAGAAAACCAATTTTACTCTTTTTTTAAAACAAAAAGGTGTATACGTATGTACATTATATCCACCTTAAAATCGTCAAGTGTTTGCTCAATTTTGGACTTAATTATACAGTGAATACCAAAGATACGCCACCAAACTCAATGTTTCCAATTATCAAAATAAATTATCATCAATTTACGACAACAGATAAGCATTGACGAGGGTCCTGACATCAAACAATCACATACACAAAAAAAGCGACGGGGATGCAGATTGATGCAACAGTAGTTTACCAAAACCTTTTTCGAATTGTGGGTCTTTTAAGTGTCTTCAATGCTCTTCAATTTCATATTTTATTTGGCTTTTTCGAATGTTTTATTCGAGCCAAACGTATGTCTTGCGTACCACTTACAATTCAGGTTTCTATGCCGAGTTTATACTAATGTTATAATTTCAGCATTTCAGTAATAGGTTTATGAAACATGTTAAAAGAAGATTTGACTCTCACTCACATGTTTAACCCCGACATAGTTAGTTTGTGTCTGTCCTAATTCAGGAGCCTTAAACATAGTAGTTATCGTACATGTATGTTGTTGTATACACTATTTGTTTTTTGGTTATTTTTTTGTTCATAAATCAGGCCCTACATTTTCTCGTTCTAATTGCTTTAACTGTCTCTTGTCTGGGCCTTTGATAGCTTTCTATGCGGGTTGGGTTTTACTCGTTAGAGAAGGCATTAGGAGTACCTATTTATAGTTGCTAACTTCTACGCCTTTAATTGAAAGTTGTATAATTTGCAAACATACTACATCTTCCTATTTTCATATAATGTCAAGATAAAAAAAAAGAAAAACAACTGATAAAAAATGGATTGAGCTAAGGGTAACGTAAGCCTCAACTTGTGTCAAAAATGTTTTCATTTACTTATCGATAATGTAACGACAACCTTAGCAGAAGGTTATTTTCTGTTCTGCTCTTCATGATTAAAACTTAAAAGTCTTAGGTATGACAATCAGAAGCAATATGGTTTACTGTTTAGTATGGGTAATAACACGAGCTCCACAATTGATTTGGAGAACGGAGTCTGCGTATTAAGAGCCCGGACCCTAATCATCAGAGCTTAGAGTCATATCAATGAAATTCGAATCCCTATCAAAGTCAAGAGCACTTATTGTCATGAAGAGTTTCAAGCCCCAAAGAAGAAATTAGAAATTAAAAAGGGTATCAGAGTCAGTGCTATCTTAGTCTTCTTATCACCAGCTAAATAAGCCATTTATCAGTAATCTTAACAGTTTATATAAATTAGTCATTATTAATTCTTAGGAACAGTTTTCTTTGCCAAACCTGAACACCTGAGCTGACCTCGTTTCCGATTTTTGTCAATCTTTTGTTTCTTAGAAGTGTTTTGTAAATTTGTCTTTTCTCTTTTATTTCTGGTCATGTTCCCTAAGTTACTATCTTATTATGGGCCGCCACTAAGCCGGTCCATTATATTATATGGGTTTGAGATTGTTACATGAGTTTCTGCGGATCTGCATTGATATTTTCTGCGGTATAATAAAATTAAAGGTTTTAGGTTATTGAAATAATTACAGTTTTTTTAATTTTTGTTTTATGAGATGCCGAATATTTATAACAATAAATGTTCATTTTTATTATGCACAGAATGGCATGACCCGTATTTGGGAATTTCCCAAACTAGGTATTTTTAGAAATGTAAACAAGGACAAGGTGAAGGTACCATGATATTACAACAACTCGTCGTCGGAACATTGGAAATGATTTATAGTTTGCCTTATTTTCTCAAAATAGTTATTTTATAATCTATTTTGGGGATTATATACACAGTTTTCATCATTCAGCAAAATAATCATAATAAAAATAGTTTTACTTTCAACGTATGTATGGGGTGTATGTACGTAGATTCATCCGTTTACGGAGCAATCCCCGAGAGCTGCGAGGGTACAGTGGAATCCGTGTACACTCCTTATCGAGATTAATGTAGATGTGTTACTAACGTCTTTACAATGTTTTAATATTAACAAGGACAATTCCTACCCCAACCCGAGGGAGTGTTAGGACACCTTGCAGAGTCTTTTATTCTATGGTGGAGAAAGCCGAAGTACTCGGAGAGAACCAACGGGCTGCTCGTCGGGAACAGACTAACAGAAGAGATATCAGCAGATTGATCTCCAGATCAAAGTCGCGGAGTAACATTAACCAACCGAGGCCTCCATATTACCCATTATAGTTTAAACTCCGGTCTGGGTACCAGAGATGTGTGTGAGCGGGTGAAACCCAAATATGGAACGTTTTTATTGTTGTCCGTCATCTTCAAGTCATCATAGGAATTCAACAATGTCAATATTTCTCATACCTGGTCGTAAGTTATGGTTGACCGTTCGCATCGGTTTTAGCAGAATTCATGGTTGAATATCATACAATAATAAAATTGAGAATGGAAATGGGGAATTTGCCAAAGAGACAACAACCCGACCATAAAGCAGACAACAGTCGAAGAAGCTACATTCCTATTTTGTTTGTTGATACTTTTAAATTTTAAATGATTTTAGCCTTCTCTTTTTTTTTCGAAATACACAAGGGTGTCTTTTACGTGCAAGTGATAATGGCTCTCTCTTAACACGGGTCAGCTATTTATGGTCCGACGGACTATCCTCGTTTCTCAAGACCACACTCGCAAATGGTGTCAGGGGAGAGCCGAAAATTCAGTCCCTGAAATGTTCTCCCCTAACCAGGAACCTTTGTGTAAGTAGTCCGATGCACTAACCACTACACCACGGTTCTCCATCTATCTGTGGAAGTATAAGTCATAGTTCATTAGATTTTGTTCATGAGATTTTGTTCATAGAGGTGTCTTGAATAACCAAGGGGTCCTGTTAAAAATAAGGTTATCTTGACCTACATTTCACATATGAGTGACTGATTACAGTTTGCGTGAGAGTCCATATTTGAGATACAACTCGCGGAGAAATAATATTTTGTCAGTAGATGCGTCTGTAATAGTCAGAATCGAGGGTCCTAAGAAATGTGTCATCTCGAAATAAAATTCATTGATGAGTAAATGAGGTGAAAGGCTGCGCTAAAGTCCATATCTGAGATGAGGAATTCAAATACGTTGTCAGTAAATAAAACTTTGATGGTCACGAGTTTCAAAGTCATGTCTTGAAAATGAATTAGATGATATTCCATTTCATCAACTACACTTAAAAGATATTCGATTTCATCAACTGCACAATTATGTTATATTTAATGGCATTATCATAACTAATTGGATTGGACCAGTTTTGGCAATTGAGGATTAAAGTCAACTCAATATATAGATTGTTTATATAATATTTTGCACTTTTTTTTTTACACCAAAAACCTCCATATTTCGGTCCAAATATTTGGTGCGTGCACCAATTAACTCTTTGTAAAGTTCTGTTCTGAGACTCTTTTATGTGGTGAATAAGTGAATTCATAGTATCTTCATAAACCTACCCGAGTCGTTAACGCTATTTTAAGTACAAAAACAATGTATATATTTTTTATATATAGGTGTGTAAATTGGCAGAATCACCCAACAACGTGTACACTTGTACAAGACCCTAATGACCAATGCTGCAAGGTACCACTATGCGACGTCCAAGTTGTACACCAGAACACCACAGTACAAAAAACAGGTAAGAGGAGGTCCCTCAAGGGGGTATACATGTATTCACATAATCACAATTATTTTGCCAATATAATCACAGATTCATCAATTAATTTATTTAAACAAGATAATCAAGAAAACAATCCTAGATTATCAAATAATCAGATAATCATGAAATGTTTGGACTATTAAGCAAATAATCACTATAAAACAGTCAAATAATCACAAAATCAAAAACAACATAAGGAGGCTCATAATTATACGTATACTGTGACAATCCTCTTCTCCAAATTTAACAAAAAGTGTTTTTGTTTATAACAATTTTTTTAATTTTTATTGATATGAACATAATCATGCCATATATATGGATTATTGTTTGTTAGCTTTATTTTTTGTATGTATCTCTTTAATTAAACAAATCATTTAAAGAAACGTAATATTCTTCATGTAAAAAGACAGAAAGTAGGCATGTTCTATTCAGAAGATCTTGTCAATTTTAAAGTTTACATACAAAAGAAAGATATTTATAACAATATTAATGAATTTTCTTTTTCTCAAAAAGTGGAGTGTACTCGAAAGCTAGGGTCGTACAATATGATAAAATTGAGAATGGGATTTGGGAATATGTCGAAAAGACAATAACCCGACCAGTGAGCTAAAAAAGTCGAAGGTCACCAATGGGTCTTCAACACAGCGGTAAAATCCCGCACTCGGAGGTGGGCTTCAGCTGGTAGTCCGCTCGAGAAGTAATAAGAAAAAAAATAATGTTCAAAAACTCTAAATTGCTCTGTTCTATGTTCCAAATTTTCTTTTCAAAGGTTGCTTATACAACGGAAAACTTTACTCAATGTTTCCAATTATCAAAATAAATTATCATCAATATACGACAACAGATAAACATCGACGAGGGTCCTGACATGAAACAATCACGTACAAAACCAAAGTAGATAGAAGCAACAGTAGTTTACCAAAAACTTTTTGGAATTGTGGGTCTTTTAAGTGTCGTCAAAGTTCTTCAATTTCATATTTTTTGGCTTTTTCGCATTTTTTATTCGAGCGAAACGTTTGTCCTGCCTCCCACTTATAATTCAGGTTTCTATTCCGAGTTTATACTAATGTTATAATTTCAGTAATCGGTTTATGAAACATAACAAATCTTTGGTTTCTTAGAAGTGTTTTGTAAACTGCTTCCACATGTATTCCAGTTTTTCACAGTTATTCGTTTCTGAGCATGGTCTTTTCTTTTTTTCTTTTTGGTTATGTTCTCTAGATATAGGAAGATGTGGTGTGAGTGCCAATGAGACAACTCTCCATTCAAAAAAAACATTTAAAAAAAAAGTAAACCATTATTGGTCAATGTACGGCCTTCAACACTGAGTCTTGGTTCACACCGAACAACAAGCTATAAAGGGCCCCAAAGTTACTAGTGTAAAACCATTCAAATGGGAAAACCAACGGTCTAATCTTAATAAAAAAAACGAGAAACGAGAAACACGTATAAATTAAATAAACAAACGACAACTACTGTACATCAGATTCCTGACTTAGGACAGGTGCAAACTTTGCAGCGGGATTAAACGTTTTAATGGATCCAAACCGTCTCCCTTTTTCTGAAACAATTGCATGAAATCACAACATAGAAAACACACGATAAAATATCAATAGTCCATTTGCAAATTACCGATTTGATTCTGTTATTACACACATTTTAAACAAATTACTTCCCTTTGTAAATCTTAGACTGGTTCCATACCGGACAAAATTGATTTTAGCCAATGCAAAGCATGGTGAATTGAAAGTGATATATCGGCTGTTTAACTAATTTTTCACGAAAAAATAATTTCAGATGTCAAAAGTATTTAGTTAAACAACAAATTAATGTTATTAAAAGATTTGAAAACCATATAAATTACTCACATTACGCACAGGTAGATTTGCTCTTTCTGCAAGCTCTCCGTTGTAAATAAAAATAAATGTCCCTCATAAGGGAGACAACTTTTTTAGGGATAAGAGATCTCTAGTTACAGGGTCAATTACGGGAATTTGCAAATAGCCTATTGACAGGCTTAACTCAATCAAAACAATCAAAAATTAACGCAAATTAATACACTATGAACGAATAAATTTGATCTGCGATATCTGAACGCAAATGCACAGTTAATAAAAAATAGGGATTTATTATCTGGTCTAAGACTCTTTTATGCGGATAATGAGTAAATCCATAGTATCTTCCCAAACCTTCATTTACCTAAGTCGTTCCCGATAGAATTAAGTATATATTTTTATATATAGGTGTGTACATTACCAGAATGTCCCAACAACGTGTAGACTTGTATCAGACCCAGATGACCAATGTTGTAAGATACCAAAATGTGACGTCCAAGTGGTACATCAGAATACCACGGTACAAAAAACAGGTAAGATTACAATTGTTTCACAATATAATCAATTAATCATTAATTATTGGTTTTAAATAAGATACACAAATAGTCAAGAACACAATCCTAGATTATCAAACTACCAAATAATAATGAAATATTTGGTCAAGTTATCAAATTATAACTTTAAAAACGGTCAAGTTATCACATAACCAAAACGTTCATTAGATGGCATATATACGTATATTGTGACAGTCTTTACTCATTTAGACATGTTATATGAGACAATATCTGAAAATAAGAAAAAACAAAAATAGCACGAATCGAAGAACACACATTGTGGATCTAGGAACTGTTGTCTGTAATTCAAACAATTGTTTAATAAGGAAGCAATGGCTATTTTAAAAATGGTATAAAAAAAACCAGTTCTTTCCTGTTACCAAAGTGAACCAATTATAAAAAGTTTCTAATGGGAATAAGAAATAAGTTTAAGACACTACTTGTGGTTTACTAGTATATCCTGCAATAGTTTATCAAATTCCAATTATTGATTTTAGCATTTGCAACACAAAAGGTTTAGAAATATACTTAAATATTGTCAGATATTTCGGTAACATGAAAGAATCTTGAGTAACAGGACAACGGTAACAGGACAGAGTTGGTAACAGAAAGAATTTTTCTGCTTTATTTTAAAGTTTAAGAAAAATACATCATTTTAGATTGGTCACAATTGGAAGATAACAGCAAACAATGTCAATTATCCTTTGAAACTGTATTTGCAAGATGAAAAATCTGCCTAGGTAATGAAAAATTCTAAAATAAAGTCCTTGCTGTTACTATCTACTATACTAGAATTGCACAATGTTCTCTGCTGTTATCAAAGTGGAAAACCCTATTTTTTTTATTCAATATACTGTATATTATTTTGAAATTTATTTGATAAGGTGGGGATAACTTAAATTAAATGAAATGGTTGGCATATAGTAGATAAACTTTTCGATTCTTTAGTGAAATTGTCTTTAGCATCCTTCCTGTTACTGATGATGGTTATGCTGTTACTTTTTATCAGGTAACATGACAAAACGTAACAGAAAGGAATTACGCGATAGTTTTTGTCCTTTTTATCACATTAAATGTAAGTGTATTTCCTGTGACATATAACATTTAAAAAGATGATATAAAAACACACTTAATGTTGGGGTGCACACTTAAAATTATTCTCAGAAAGTGGAAGAAAAGGCTATAACAGGATAGAACACCATAAAGTATTTTCCTATAAATCGTACCTTGGATGGGCTTGAATTTTCAAACCTGGCCGCCTTTCTATCTATTTCTTTGTACTAATGCATTCAGGAAATGATGCTCTTCAAAATACATAATGGGAAAATAACTCTTGGTCTTGTAAACGTTTCCACAGATAAAAAAACCCAAGTGGTAACAGGAGGGAAATCACCCCTGGGGACAATTGTTTTTCTCTTAAAATTTGCCAAATTTTATTACATGCTTTAGTCATAATATAAAAAGACAAATTAGGGGCAAGTTTATTATATAATATATCATATATGTGAGAATCGGACGCCTGTTGAATTAATTTAGATATTATTTGAATGACTTAGTTTTTAAAAAAAAAACACAGGGGACAACATGATTTTAGGAGGGTTGAACATTTAAATTACAAAATTTTATTGGAAGAAATACAAGAATGAGTGTTTAATTGGCAGGGGTTGGTGCATTATATAATTTAGTTTATACTGAAACTTAAAATTTTCAAAAACGATGGTTGAATAAAAAAATAATAGCTGGTTAAGTGGGGGACATGAAAAGTAGACTTTTTCAGATATTGTCTCATATACATCTTGTAAACAGTGTTTCTGTTTATTATACACTAGTTTTATGTCTTATTGATATGATCGTTATCATAGTTGTCTAAGGTATCAGGATTATAATTTAATACGCCAAACGCGCGTTTCGTCTACTTAAGACTCATCAGTGACGATCACATCGAAACAGTTAAAAAGCCAAATAAGTACAAAGTTGAAGAGCATTGAGGACTGAAAATTCTAAAATATTGTGCCATATACGGTTCAGGTAAACTACTCCTGGAATAAGAAACTGATTATTGTTTCATATTTTCATTTAATTGATGAATGTTTCGCATATTCTCAATAAGTAGACAAATCATGTATAGGAACATAAAAATCGTTATATATATAAAGATAGATCTTTTCAATTTAATTCAAGTTTTACATTTGCTAGAAAGATTACTATACGAATACTGTCGATTTTTATACTTCGTAGACAGCAAACGGTACTCAGAAGGTAGCATAAGTTTATAGTCCGCTCGAGGGAAAACACAACATACTAAAGGAGTAACCATCAAAATTCAATAAAAAGGATAGAGGCGTGTAGGTTTTGTTGTTTGAATAAAAAAACTTTGTTTATGCAAAGTTGAAACCAGTTTTTTTTTAAAGTTTTCACCGCTATCAATCTTATTATTTTGTTTAAAATTTAACATTATTAAGTCTGAGGAAAATCTGGATTCGGCTCAAACAAAATATTTTTGTTCAAAATTTGCGAATCATAAGATTTGTTAAGAGAGAAAAACCATACCCCTCCTCTTTTAAGTTAAATTGTCTTTCCCTTAGTGCAAAACTCTATTACTCTGTTCTGAATTCCAATTTTCTTTTCAAAGGTTGCTTATACAAGGGACAAGTTTATTCACAAGATCAGCAATGGTCTGATGGATGCGAATACGATTGTGTGTGCATAGATGGACCAACTGGAAATTATAGATGTCAGGCTAAGTAAGATTTTCTAACTTATTTTTCTATAATACTATTACATGTTATCTATATTTTATAAAGAGTTTTGAAAAACTTTGGGTACATAGATATAAAAAGATGAGGTATATGTGACAACGAGACAGCTCTCCATCCAATTCACAATTTGTAAAAGTAAAACATTATAGGTCAAAGTAGGAAGAAGTATGAAGACTTGGCTCGCACAAAATAGCAAGCTATAAAGGGTCACAAAAAATGACTAAAAATAAAGGTAAAACACTTCAAACGGGAAAACCAATATATGAAAAACGGGAAACAAGAAACGAGAAACACGAATAAACTACATCAACAAACGGCAACCACTGAACATTAGATTCCTGACTTAGGACAAGTGTAAACACATGCAGCGGGTTTAAACGTTTTAAGGTACATACATTTACCCTCCGCACTTACTTATACATGAAACAATAGTGTAACATCACAACATAGACACACTAAAACAAAGAAGTGAATATATACTGAACAAAAGCATCTCATCTATGACACAAGGTAAATGCATCTATGTTTTATAGAGACTTTTGAAAAAAAATTTTACCATTTGATTGGTACAGATCATTGATAACATACACAGTACCAATGTGTCTGCATGAACCATATGTGTATTTCGACAATCAATGTCACTTTAGTGATGCCCCTTTGCTTTGCGTTGCAGGGATTTACTGAGTGTTTGTGTTAAATAATAAACATTGTTTTAACACTATTTGCCATTTTATGCTGGTTAGTTTGTTTTGGAGGAAAACCGGAATGACCGAAGAGATCAAACGATTGTTTGTGGTAGGACAACTGGTAATCCTAGTCAATTAAGATTAGAGTCGTGCTGGATTCGTACTCGCAACTTCAGTTATGACAGGCTAGTGATACAATTGTTCGACTACTCACACGGGAATTGAAGATCTTATGCATTACAAACATTATAAAAAGTAGTCTAAAGAAAGAACAATGGGTTTAAAATAACAACCATATGATAGAAAAAAGGTAAAAAAACAGAGGTAAAAAATCGCTAAATGAACTTGGACATTCACTAAACAGTAAATGCATGATACTTTAAATTCGAATATAATGCCCAGCAGTATAACCGTTTAATGTAAATACTGTTGATTCTTTACATGTATTATCTTACGGATACCAAATTTCGTTGATTTAGTAGGTACAAATGAAACACGAATTTAAATGTATAACACATACTCTAAAAGTTTGTATGTAGACTTTGACAAAACCACGTAATCAAATACTACGAAAAAGCAAGATTTCAACAATCAAGAACAATTAATTCTAACGAAAAAAACTGAATCCACAATATGTTATATATTCTTCCCAGACAATATATTTGAACTATTAATTTTTCAGGTGTCCAACATACAGTCAAGTACCTCAGAATTGTCCTTTGGTGAAAACACCAGATGGATGCTGCTATGAGCCAAACTGTTAGGATATAGAGTTGTTAATTAAAAACATACAACAACAAGGTCGTACCTGTTTTGTGAAATGTTTCATTAGACCCAGATTAGTTGTTAACAAAATACATCTTCTGAATTAAAACTGCTACCACTGACCGTCTCATAATAATGTAAAAAGTAATTGAATGCTGACATTGCTATACTTCATTTTCTAATTCAATCCGAAAGAGGTTTTAGCACACCTGGTACGAGGTGCTAGTGTACGCATTTGCAATAATCTAGCGTCCGACATTTGTCAGCAGTCCATTGTCATGCATTACCTCGGTGTCCATAGGAGACAAATGAAAACAAACACGATAAGACGTCGTTTGCGAAGCAGTGGATTAAGGGTACGGCGGACTTTCCGTGGTAACAGGCTGACAGCAGAACGACGCGAAAATCACCTTAGATGGACAGAGTCAGTGATGGTCACAAATGCGATGGACAAATGACTTATGGACGAATGTGGTATTAAAATTTTATCCTTTGGCGTTATTGAAAATGATACCGCCAAAGCCATGTTTAAATTTACAATAAATCTGTGGCTTTTATGAATTTTTTGACACTACTTTCTTATTGAAAAAATACGGCCATTAAATGCGTTAAAAGCATAAATGTTTTGACTGCAACTCAAAGATGAAATTTGAAAAAAAGTTAAAATAGTCAGGATAAACTAAGAAAGGAAAATGCAGGACCAAATAGAGTGAAAAATAAAATGAAAAGACAAAGATTACAACTAAAAAAGTGCAGGACAAACATTTTCCTTTATATATAAAAAAAAGAAGATGTGGTATGATTGCCAATGTGACAACTATCCACAAAAGACCAAACTGACACAAACATTAACAACTATAGGTCACCATACGGCCTTCAACAATGAGCAAAGTCCATACCGTTTTACTCCATTAATTGGCGTATAGTAGTATGCAGACAGGAGCTGGAACTGCCGAGTAGTTCAAATTATGTATTGTTAAATGAATAACTAATATCAGGAAATACATGTGACAAAGTTCGTAAAAAATTACTCATTAAAAAAATGAATTGATACGTTATTTTCATAGACAAAACCCCGCGTATATGAAGATATTTAAACGGACTCAAGTGATAAAGTTCAAAAGTTAAATCCAATACGAAAAGTCCGAAATCAAATGACAAAATCAAAAGCGCAACAACAAACGAATGGATAACAGCTGTTACACTTCTGATTTGGCACAGGCATATATTTTCTTGAATGATATATATATGTCAATGATTACAGGTCTAATAACTCGATAAATGCTTAATCTACCTAACACGCACCATTGACGGATGAATTTAAAGCGTCTAAAAGCCAAATCAAATATGGAGTTGCAGAGGATATCAAAACAAATATTCCGTGAAGTTGTGACAAATATGAATTATTGATTGTGTTTGATCAAAGCCCGGTATGTCCAAAATACGAAAAAAATCGTATACTTGTATGCCTTACATCAGACTATAAGAAAAGACAATCCTTTGTGATTTGAGACACTGTAGTACGACACGGCATTAGTTCGGTATCCTGCTATCCACAATGAGTTTACCTAAATGCTTGCTTGTATAATAATTGGCATAAATCATAACGTATTATGACGGAACCATTACAAATGTTTTTAACTAGTAACATGCATCATCAAGGAAGTTGAGTCAAAAGCAGGTATCAATCCGTTTGTAGCCTCTGCTTGCTAGATTTAGTGATATTGTTTTCAACAGACGATTCAACTGAAAACATAAGCTCGTCTGATATACCAAATTAAAACGTTATATGAAAAAGGAAATAATATACAACAATGTTTTTGAATATTTATTCTGCGTAACTTTTTAGTAATGTCTGCACATTTCAATCTCCTAAAATAAAATTAAATGAATTGAAGGCACCATAAGATTGACATACATTCAAACAAACACATCTATATCCATATAAACGTACATACAATGAATCAATGGAAGATAAATAAACCTTCACTAGGTATACACGTTACATTTTGAATTGTATTTCTTGCCAAACAACGAAAATTAGAGGTATCAGTAAATATTGGTATTCTCGCTGAAATTGTATACAGAGTTTGTATTTAAAAGTCGCTTTCCGATGACTAACTATAATATCATTTTTTCTTATGAAGCCCATTAAAACGAAGGACTTATGAATTAAGACAGAATGATTTATTCATAACTTCGTGCAGCATTTTTGGAGGTAGTTTATTCCAAAATCATTAATAACTATACATTGACGGTCGTCTTACTACTTGAGCTTGTTGTATTGTCTAAACTTCAGCTGATGTCGGACTTATGTTTTCACTTACATATAAACAAAGTGATTGTTAGTTTTAATGCCACATTAAGCTCTATTCACTATATCTTGGCGGCCATTCATTATTGGCGGAAAAACATCAAACTTCGGCAAGAGAAAAAATAAAATAACAAAGTTGACGAACTCCGAGGAAAAGTCTAAGAAGAAGCTTCCGTGCAAACAGCAAATTCGAATAAGAAGTTCCCAAACAGATCTCACAATGTTGGTCAATTTATAATTATAAGATTGGAGTCAAATGCAACATCAACGAATAGGATTATACTTCACAACACCTGCGCTGATTTCCTTGTGATCATTAAAGCCGTGCTACATAAACCAACGGGCTACAATAAAAACATGCAAATTACATAGATTCCAACAAACCTTTTCATGTGCAGTTCCTTCTTTTGTTTCAGATTTTTTCATAAGGTTTTTTACCGGGCAAATTACCTCTACAAAAAACCGAAAAAACATTCATAAGATTTTACGATAAATGTTGATTTTTTGTATTAACCAAAAGGTAGAAATAATGGCATAAACTGAAGAGTAAAGGTTATACAAACTGATAAAAATCACGTGGAGCAGATCTTCCCTCCTGTGTTAGTAAAGGTCATAATATGTGGATTCATTTATTTTCGAGGATATAAGTTTTCGTGGATTACTAAAAATTTGCATATTCGTGGATATTTAATTTAGTGATTTCGCCAATCTATGTATACAAAGCCTATTGAATAAAGTATTCATTGAATATTTGAATTCGTGGTTCACCTGGACCCTTGGAACCCATGAAAATTTGTATCCAACGAATAATTAAGAATCAACAGTAACTGATTCAAATCACGTGGTACAGACATTGAGCTACAGTCAAAAAAGTCATCGTTTTATTATGAATCCACATAAATAGAACATTTTTATTCAAGGACGAAAATAACGTGGTATTTACAAAGATAAGAATTATGATTGAGCATATTACACGAACTTGTGTCCTCAAACTAATTTAGTTTTTGAAAATTAAACATAACAACATACTTAGATACTTGTTTGAGAAATTATGAGAACTCATTATCCTATAGCCTGTTGATATTGTTCAAGTATTTTTGTTTTTGTACTATGTTATGCTTTTTTCTTCATTTGTAACTTTAGAATGGATTGATGAGCTTTAAATATAAGATGTACAAAATATGGAGAATATCAGCCAATGAGACAGCAACCAAGTATTAAGAAATAGTACAAAATATATATTAAAAAACCTGCTAACAATGTTTTGATTTGATCCAAAAATGAACGACCTCGGTCCTTCACATTGTTGCTAATTTGTATTAAAATTTGCAAAATACGTCAAAGTACTAGACCAATTCTCTACTGCTATTATTTATTAGTTCATATATAAACTCTATTGAATTGTATATCCTGAGAAACTTACGCTTGGTAATAGTTACAGACAAGATACTCATACCCATCGAAACCAGAGTTCAAGCCAGAAATATGGTCACACTTTTGAATACCACATCCTACTTTTTCTGTGTTTTCCCATATCATCTGTGCAAACATAAAAAATACAAATACAAGATTTCATATCTTGATGATGATAACGGAGAACTGCTGAAAAACAAGCGGCTTATCACGTGTCACGGTACTTGTCTATCCCGCATTCATGTGTTATATATATGTTATATTTGTTATTCTCGTGGGATTTTGTCTGATGCTATGTCCGTTTCTATGTGTGTTACATTTTAGTGTTATGTTGGTGTTCTCCTCTCATATTTATTGCGTGTCCCTCTGTTTTAGTTTGATTACCCCGATTTAGTTTTTTGTCCATGGATTTATAAGTTTTGAACAGCGGTATACTACTGTTGCCTTTATTTATCAAATTTATATTCAGGACGTGAACATGTTTTGTGATATGAATATTAACCCTGCCCTGCACTAAATTGACGCACTGAGTAGGAATGTTAGCATGCTGGTTGACAAAATAAAAGTCCACAGAAAGACATATTACTCTCCAAATCCAAACTATACTGACTCCGAACAATTCGCCTTTTCAGAATATAAGAGTCATGGGTAATTTCATTATTCTTACCCAAAAGGAAAATAACGTTACGTCATTGGTTGAATTTCCAGTTTTATGACATTAAACGCGCGCCTTGTGTATATATCAAATTTAGTCCTGGTATCTATGATGAGTTTATTTATAACCAATCACGACGTTTTGGTGTACACTTTTGCAAATATTACCCAGAATTCCTTAGATTCTGAAACAGCGAATTGAAGTATATTGATACTTTACAAAACGTGGCCTTCAAAGATTTCATATTCCGCAATTTTAATTATTTGTACTTCCTTATTTATTTTACCCTATGGTTTCACAATCTTACAGATTAAACAAAAATATTGATTGTATTCCTTTAAAATATCCTTTTAAATAAAGGTGCTAAATGTCAAATTTTAGGCATTTCTTGTGATCTATCGCCCATATAAATCTTCCATGATATACGATATGCATGGTATACACACAAATCTTTCACGAGGTACAAAATTGGAAACATACACATCTTTCATGAGGTACAAAATGGTATTTATATGAACTTCCAGGAAGTACGAAATAGTATGCATATAAATCTTCTATAAGTTACGAAAAGGCGAACATCAATTATACAGTTGATACCAAGAAATTAAAAACATAAAATCTTCACGAGGTACGAACTGGTATACATATACATTTTCCATGAGGTACAAAACGATATACATGTAAATATTCCATGAGGTACGAAATGGGAGGTACGAAATGCCTATAATTCATTTTCAAGTGCTTGTTGAGATACAAAGCTGATTAAACATTTTATTTACGTAAAATCTTTTTAATTTCATCACCAAATTAACGTTCCAAATAGTTCCTGGGTATTTTCTTCAAATAAGTAACACTCATTCAAAAAAAGCTTTTAATCTTTTGAAAACGAAAAAGTACCTGTGTATAATGACCGCAATCGTCCTTGACTTTACATCCTGTTTTATACTTCCACTGCTTTTTCTCCGATGCAAGATAATTAATGCCTTCGACAATGCCGCCTGTCGGATTGAAAACAAACACGCATGGTGTTACTTTTTTATTAGATAAAATATTGAATCACCTTAATGGTGAATCTTTCTGATCAGTGTCCCATGTTTATTCTGGTTAAGTGTGTTATTTCAAACATATGATCTGCTTTCTAAACATGATATATTTCTTTAAATATGAACTTGAAATATTCAAGCGCAAGTTATATACCATACTCAATTTATATATCTCGTATTACCATGCTAATTTTGTTCATGTTGGAACAATATCGTCATTCAAGTACATATTTTGTTATGATCATATGTTATTTTAATATAACGTCTGATGGTTTTGGTGAATTTAAAAAAAAATAGATACTGGTGTATACGAAGAAGTTTATATATAAATTGTCTTTGAATTAAAATTCCCAAAATAATGTTGTTATTATACTTTAAAAAAGATAAGTATGAAATGCCGTTGTATTTTTAAAGAAATAAAAAACGTAAAAGTATGAAAATATGTAGCTGTAGTGTAAAAAGTCTGAGTAAACATGAAATACTGTAGAACCATGTATGTGGATATGTGTTTACTATGTTTTTATCAACCAATAAAACAAAAAACTAGATTTATACCACTAAAACATTAGTCAAAGATCATGATCTTTATACATTTTTTCACCCCTAGTTTTTGGTGGGGCTCGTGTTGTTTATTCTTTCGTTTTCTATGTTGTGTTATGTGTACTTTTGTTTTTCTGTTTGTCTTTTTCCTTTTTAGCAATGGCGTTGTCAGTTTGTTTTAGATTTACGACTTTGACTGTCCCTTTGGTATCTTTCGTCCCTCCTTTATACAGTGTGAAATTGCTAACCACTTAACTTTTATTTTATTTAATCGATTGGTTAGTTTGCCCGGACTGTATTGAAATTTCGGGAGAAAAAACTTCACTTTAATGATGAGGGTGTGCTATTCCGTTTGAAAATATTTTTTTACAGGTCCAGCAATATTTCCAAACGAAATTTATGAAGATTTTAGTAAAAAATCATCAAGTATTTGTGTTAACGAAATCAATGACTAAATAATTTTACAGGTCTTTATAGCTTACAATCATTGAAATCCTAGACCTCACTCCGCAGAGCGGACGAGTTGGGATATATAAAGAATGTTTGACGGTGCAAAATAAACATATCCTTCTAAAATAACACAATTGACATTAGTGAAGAACATTGTCCTTTTTGTCGTCAATTTTTGTAAAGGTGTAACACCACCAATGATCTTCCTTTATTAGTCTTTGTTAAATTTGCACTTTTTAAAACACGCGGCGAAGCCATCTTTCAAATTGTTTTAAATAAAGAAATACTTGGCATGAGTAAAATGTTATCCTGTCAAGTATTATAGAAAAATTTCATATAATCTATATTATGTTTCATTGTAATAATCAATATGTTCACCCTTTTTCTTCCTGTGTACAACCTTTAGTAACCATGTAAAGTTTTTTAAATATTCTAAAGAAAAATATAACAGAAATACCCACGATCTTTATTTATTACTCAGATTTTTTTAACTGCAATGAAATGTATAGTAATTTTCCTACAACTATCAAATTCAAGGGAATATTTTTTTTCAACACTTTTTCGTATGCATTCGGGTGTGACATACATTGATTTGTTTGAATAAATTGAATGTTATTTTTTTCCTTTCCAATGCTGGTTATTTCCTTCTTTACTGTCAAGTTTTGTCAAAATCAGTTCAATAGTAGTAGTGTGAGAACTGTCAAAGGAATATTTTTTTCGACCCTTCATATGTAACAGGAAGTGATGTACTTTAATTTGGTGGAATAAATATTTTGGATAAATTTAAGGAGTGATTTTAGTGAATTCATGTTCATTTAACGATGTAAATGTTGTTGAATTTACCAATTAAATGGAATTCTGATGGTTCTTAATAGAGTATTAACCATACAAATGTGTTTCACAACAGTACATAAACAATTCTACTCTTTAATTAGGCACAATCTGTACCCATAGGGATACCTACAACCTGGAGATGAACTTATTGTCGAAATGCATAATTTAATTCCTAGGTTTTTATATATTTATTATTATAGTCAATGATGATGTTTTATTATAATAAGCAATTTATTCGTTCTTTGGTAGTATTAAAAGGAACAAGGGAACAGTAGAACACTTTAATTTAAACCATTTACGAGAAGTTCAGATGAAACTATATTTAACGTTTTTTTGTGTAGTGAATTAAAAAATGTTTAACCGATACGATAGCTTACACCACATGTTGCTAACAAATGTCATTACACGTGTGAAATTACAGTTGTGAAATTTGCCACTTAATGGTAAATGTGTAGATGATTGATAGAAGAGTGGAAATATGTGTTAGCAAAATCAATGTATATCAATATTATCTCTGAGGTACACATATTTACCTTTAGTCACTGCAATGTTTTCACCGACAGTTCCAAGAGTGCTTTGTTTGTCTGGATTGTGTGGCCATTTACAATTCTGTGCCCATCCGCTGGCCTTGCTGGCTAGCTCGTCATTCCATACCTGAACAAAATAAAATGTAATGCAATTGTATTGATTAATCAATAACAAATATAACGACATACATTCTCTCACGTTACTGTATTAAATACGTATTTCTTTTCGTTTTGAGATTTCTTTCTATTTCATTTGCATTTCGGTGTTTGGACTTTATATACTGTTTTACGCGCCCTTTTTATTTCATCGAGATTTCGCACACCAAACTTATTCGACAACTTTATTAAATTTAGATTGTTATATTATGCTTTGTATGAATCCTAATTCTTTGTATTTTCTTTTTTTATAAATATCAGAATGATCCGTTGAGATGATTATATAAATGACGCATGATGTATGGAATTTTAATATTCAATTGCACGGTATACCTTTTATTTTGAAAACAAAATGTTCTATTAAAACTGTTTGGTGTGTATCTCTTGTCATATTAGTCTTTGTTGTTTCTTTATATAGAATGAGAAATAATGTATGTTCGGACGAGTAAAGCAAGGTAGAACATAAGCCACTTTATGTAATCTGTTTGTTTGATGTGTTTGAGCCTTTTATTTTGTCATTGGATGAGGGACTTCCCTTTTAGAATTTTTATCGGAGTTCAGTATTTTTGTGATTTTTCTTTTTATATCCAATTAACCTAAACATCAGCAGAATGCATGATAAGCTTCAATCATTACATTAACCAGCGATATGTACAATATGAATAAAAGTCTGGACTTTAAACAGAATATGTAACCAATAATGTATATGTTCCGGATCATATGAGTATTTGGACCATACGCGTATGGTCATGACCATATGGGTATACATACATATGGTCCGACCGTACGCGTATGGTCGGGGTAATTAACACTCTATTACAGTTCACTTTTACTATTTCTAAACTCTTCATGTGGTATGACTGTTCATTAAAAAGACTCTATCATATAGGTAATTGTATTATTATATTGTAATAAAAAGATTAGCTTAATAACAATTAGAAGTTTCACATTGTAAATTTTACTTAATTGTCAAAACTATAATTAACACATTTTATACCTATGGTCATAACCGATTTGTTATTATGAGTGAATGGCAATATGTCGACTTAAAAAAATAAATTCTGTAAATTTCTTAATAAACTGTTACACAAGAAGTCACTTAAAAACGCCGTAGACATATCAGAATGGCCCAAGACCTCGGTATTATTGTAAGCAGCTAAAAAAAGTCTACATTTTTACTCGCAAACAGAAGGTGTAAATGAAAAGGACCGTGCACAACTAAGACTTACAAATGCATAAACGCTATGATACCACGTGGAAGTAAATGTCACCCCAAGCCTACATGCAAGAATGTTATTAGCGATGAAAACTAACTATGGCATCAATATTTAATTTTTGCGTAGCATTTCAATTATAAAAATAATACTTTGGCATGTAACAATCATTGTTTTTTTAGATAAAGTTTTTGTATTATTGAAACTTTTATAATGTAATTTAAAAACAAAATACCTCTATGGTCCAAATACTCATATGGTCCGGCCCTTTAATAACCAAACGAGTATTATACTCATATGGTCCGACCATACGCGTACGGGCGGACCATACACGTATGGTCGGACCATATGAGTATACGCATATGGTCATGACCATACGTGTGTGGTCAAAATACTCATATGGTCCGGAACATATATAAGAAAATAGAGTCTACCCTTGTTCTAATCAATCCCATAAATCGATTTAAAAGGGAAAAATCAAGGCAATACACAAAATAGTTATCAAAGGTACCAGGATTATACTTAAGTACGCCAGACGCGCGTTTCGTCTACATAAGACTCATCAGTGACGCTCAAATCAAACCCAAACAAGTACAAAGTTGAAGAGCATTGAGGATTCAAAATTCCAAACAGTTGTGCCAAATACGGCTAAGGTAATCTATGCTTGGGATAAGAAAATCCTTAGTTTTTCAAAAAGATCAAAGTTTTGTATACAGGAAATTTATAAAAATGACCACATTATTGATATTCATGTCAACACCGAAGGAACAAAACCAAATTGATATGAACTGTTAAAGGAGGAATACCTAATGAGTTGACAAAGTAAGGGTATCATTATGTTTTATCATCACCAGCAATCTGAATCCATGTTACATGTAAGTCATTATTTCACAATCAGGAATAGAACATAATCGATAAATTCACAATTATGACGACTATTATTGATAAATAAAGATAAACAATATAAAATTTTAAAAAAAAACCTAGCATACATAAAATATCGTTAATGGAAAAGTGTATTGAAATATTATGAAGCTTTGTTAAAGAAAAAGAGGGTCGAAAAATGCCAAGGGAACATTTGAACTCATTAATTTGAAAAAAAAAAATACCATGACCAAAATAGAAAAAGCCTATAGACGAACAATATTACATAACACTGTCCTTAATTACCGAAATGATACATACCAATTCAAATAGAGCACCATCCTTTACATCATTAAATTGTATTGTGCATAGATACAATCTGATATTTTTGTTCTTGTGATAACTCCTCCGCATTGGTCATGCTGACATAAAAGACAACCAAGCTGACGCAAGCGAAAACAATCTGAAAATTAAACATTTTCCCGATCTATTCAAGCTGCAATGAAGACGCTATATAATATATCAGGACCTTTGAATGTTTTATTTCCTTTCGCTATTCCTATTTATAGTTTACATAGATTAACACGTGCAACTATTATGTTCAAACGGAATAGCTCTAATTAACATAGTTTATCATATTTTGTTTTTGATGGCTTATCATTTGTTTTTTTTTTTACTTTGTTTCAACATGGTGCCAGATTCTTTGACCGTTAGATGTTTTTTAACATCCATCATATAATTCATCAATCATATGTGCTTTTGATAAATCCTTGAATGTTAATTCGAGTTCGTTCTTAAATAGTGTTATATTTTCTGACCATCAATTACTTCATTTCATTGCATCCATCATACTTGTTTTCGATAAACGATTGAATTTTTAACGACTTTTCTGACCTTCAAATATCTCTGTTTTTCACAACGTTTTAATTCAGCAAAAAGTTTCATATTTCACGATTTACATTTTACAACTTGAAAATTACAATGAACGTATATATCATGTATACCATTCGATTATTTTTTCCGTCGCTTGTATGGATATGTTGAAAATTTTGAAATAATTAAGAAACTTAGGTTTAAACTCCCTCAGGTAAAGTTGGCTTTAGATGAATTTGGCTATTTATATCAGGTATTTTTCAAATATAGCTCTTCAATGGTTTCGGTAATTATACATTTTCGGACTTCAAATGCTTGGCTTTGAGCGTTCCTGATGAAGGTAAATCAAGGAAAGCGCTTCGAAGGCAAAAACATTATTAAACGTGTTGTTTTCAATTTGTTTTTAATCGATCAATTACGAAATTCTCATTCCCCACGTCAATTAGTACAGGTAAATCGGATGCATTTTTTACATAAATATTTTAAAAGATATTTATAATCATAAAGAGGTTTATATCATGGAAATTGAAGATAATTAAAACAAAGTTATTATAACTTGTGTTGTCAATTTGAACATTCTGAGCAGTTTTACTCAAATAAAATGTCGACCGATTAACTGCGTAACCGGATGAAAAGTGCAAAGATGTAAATGAGGTATTGTTCTAGGCATTTTACGACTAGTTCCATATATAACAGTTTCATGTAAAAATCATTTGACATTTTAAGGTTTGACTTGCGGCAAATTTGGACATGAAAACAGACCAAGATTGATTTACCATAGACCTGAGGATATAAAATTGTTTCATTTTCACGATCTTTTAATCAGCATTTCGAAATAAGACCAATTTTGGATGATTAATGTTGCATTTCATCATGCACATTAACAATTGCAAGTGTATATCATCTATAAACAGTTAACACTAAATATTTATTCTGATTATGAAAACAGAGCATATAGTGTTTTCTTTAAATTCGTCCCTAATCTAATAGATAAATTTATTTTTAAAAGTTCCCAAGAATCCATTTTTGGTTAATGTCACTACGCGAGTAAACCGTTAAGAAGTATTGGTGTTTTCCCCTTTACATGTCGGATACTATTCTCGTCTTATAGAAACAAAACCTGGGACTGCAACCAGTATAAAAACATACTATCGGGTTGAAAAATTAATTGTGAAGTAGACAAAAATAAAGGAAGGAGTAGTACATGATTTTAGTATAAGTTTAAACTCTAACAAGTTCAAGGCATATGAAAGTTGGAAATATGCCGCAGGGCCCTATGTTTTGACCTTTGAAAAAGTATTGCATATCAATTTTCCATTCTAGGATATAATTTCATAGTAGAAGACAGTTTTAGCCTTTTTTTTACATTGTCTATATTTACAGAAATGCAACCTATTAGCTTAGTAAGAGTGTATTATTTTTTCGCATGCTTTACCTTTGCACAATTCCTTTTTGTCATCCGAAAAAAATAACGGGTAAACTTTCTTTTAACATCGACACCGTCACGAGTGCAGACTATAATACTTTTTAAAGTAAATTGTAGAGGTCTCGTATCAGAAGATACTGATCAGTGTTTGGATATACCTGACAAACCCATGTGCATAGGAATAATGGGAGAGAATTTAAACAATACGTTAATACTTGAAAGAATCGCCAGATCTATTTGAAAAAATAAATGAGAACCGTGGTGTAGTGTTAGTGCATCAGACTACTACCACAAAGGTTCCTGGTTCGATTCCCGTTCCGGGATGTAAAATTGAGGGACTGAGTTTCAGGCTTTCCCTTGACACCTTTTGCAAGTATGGTCTTTAAGAAGCGATGATAGTCCGTCGAAAGGGGACGATAAATGGCTGAAACGTGTCAAGAGAGAGTCATATCTCTTGAACGTTAAAGACACCCTTGTAGATTTCTAAAATGAGCAGGGTAATGCTGCTACAATAATGCACTTGCACCCGCAAAGAGGAAAGGGATTACTGTAAGTTGCAAAACTTGGTTCCCAATCCACTATCAATAAATATGTGAAACTATATAAAACCTTAACAGAAAAGATAAAAATTTAGTTTGTGGTTTCTGTTTCATTTTTGTTTGTTTGAAAAAAAAGAATGAAATTAAGATAAATACACCTATTCCTATATTTTATCAGAGTGAGACGAATAGTTAAAAATATATCATGTATGTACCAGTATTTGAAAATTGTGCATTTCTATATATTCCAAAGAAGTAAAAAAAAGTTTGCACTATTAAATAAAACCAAAAACAATGATAATAGAAATATACCGAACGGCAAGTGAAATTCCATGAAGTATAAATAGTTTCCAAAAAATCGCCAGTTATGTGTCCGAGATATCTTTGTTACAAACATCAGTAAAATTTCTTAAAGTGAATCAACATGCGCCTAATTTGATCGCATGATTCTTTACATCGATAATGTTGAACTTAATATCTATTTGTGTCAATCTATCCACTGCAACGAAACATGCGAAAAAAAACTATTGCTCGTCTCATGGGAAACGTTATCAATGATGTATGTTCATTGTATCATACTCAGTTCATTTACAGCAGGACCAACCAGGATAAGGCAATGTGCCGTAACTAATGTGTACACATAAATTCACTTATTCCATAAAAGATCCGTTGTTCAGCTTTAGACGAAAGAACGTATCAGTAAGTCTTTGTTTTGGAACAACAGTGTTTATTTACATTTTGAGACCACCCTAGATCTAAATTGGAGTAGCTGTAATCTTTATTATATGTGTTAACTTGTTTTGACTTTCAAACTTTTTTCGTTTGTTTCTCTGTCCTAATTTTTTCCTATTTAATTGTATTGTAGTCCTGTCATGTAATGTTGTTATTTTAATGTTATAAATAATATTGTCATTAAAAAGCGAGGTTTGGCATGCCATACAACCAGGTCCAACCCACCATTTTTATCTTAAAATGCCCTGTACCAAGTCAGGGAAATGGCCATTGTTACATCACATACTAGTCAACAAAAGGAACGATACAAGGATTTTTTTTCAAAATAAAGACAAAGTTTTCCGTTCATTGGACCAATACTGAAGGTAGTAATACTTAATCGTTATGGAAACATAAATCCGTTTAAAAAAAAAAATCTGCTTTCGTGACGTTTTTTCGCGATTTTTTTTTTTACAAAATTTACATAAAACGACAAGTTCAAATACACAAGTTCCAACTAATGATGCCAACCTCTCAATTAAAGGTAAAGACAGTGTTTGCCATCAATTTGTTTTTAAAAATCATACAGTTTCTTTGTTTATTTGTTAAGCAAAGTTCGGCCCCGCGAGGAATCGTTAAAATGTATACATTATCAACTGATTTACCATAGACAATATGTGTAAAGTGATCTTCAAAAAGCGGTCACAATCTTAAAACTAATCCGAAAGGTTCCAAATTCACTGTGTGTTGTTTTCATATCTAAAGCTTTGATTTGAGACCAAAATAATAAAAAAAGTTTTTGCATCTTTTGAGATTTCAAAAATTTGAAAAAAACGTATATTGCAACCCATTAGTTACAACATGAACATGATGAACATAACTTGATTAGCATATTAAATGTTTTATAAACAAATTTGAAATCTATTTAATATTTAGAAAACTATGTGTCGATTTTTTATTCAACTTTCCGCAAAACTAATTTGCACCCTATGCTCGTTTACACGGACTTTAGATACTTTCCGACAAGTTTTGATTTTCAATATTATATGTGCATACATTGAAAATGAAAGCTCTTTAAAATAGTGTATCTCATTTTGTTTTATATTTGTTCCTTTTTGATAAATTTTATTTCAAAATCATGTATCGTTTATTTTGTTGACTAGTATAGTTCGTTTCTGTGTGTGTTACATTTAAATGGTGTGTTTCTGTTGTGTCGCAGTACTCTCATATTTGATGCGTTTCACTCAATTTTAGTTTATAACTCGGATTTGTTTTTTCTGAATAGATTTATGAATTTTGAACAGCGGTATACTACTGATGCCTTTATTTAACAGTTTCTGTAAATGTTTACTACTCCTGCTTTCGACCATTGGTTCAAATACTGCTACTTCTACTTCTTCATATATTAAAATTTGTATTAAAGATCAATAATTGCAGAATTGATCAACAACTATTCAGGAATGTAGTAAACTATCTTTTTTTGGTAGATTTAAATTTACTTTTAATATTGAAAAATATCTTTCTTATAGCAATAAGGTTAGTCTGTTAACACAGTTACGTAGTTGAACATTGACATTTTATGCATTTAAACGTGCAGTGCACTAGAATGTATTTAATTCCTCCGGTGTGTTGTCATCATATACACGTAGCATAAGGGGGCGTTAGGTTTTCCCGCTTCAAAAGTATCTTATTTCCTATGTAATCATTAAGCACGACACCGTCAATCTTGAATAGTCGAAATTTTCGTGGTAAATTTTACCTCTGTCTTAAGTTTGTTGAGTTTTGTATTTCAAGAGTTTTTTGTTTGACATTTATGTTTGAATTATATATTATATGTAAAGATATATGTTTGAATAATGTTTATTTCGTATTAAACATAGTATCGGCGTTGTCGTGTCACTATCCACTTTATAAAGTGTTTGGTATTTATTACCCTTTTAATGCTTGTCTATTCATTCATTTGATTAACGAGTGTTTATATGTACTTGGATATATAATTTGGTACAAGTATTTTTTTTAATATATGATTGTCCTGTACACATGACGTTGTTCGTTATGATAATATTCCTAGAGAAACCGTTTGTGTGAATGTTGTATAATGTATGTTTTTCAAGGTCTTGTTTGTCCAGCTCATGGATCTGTACAAACACAATTTTTCCAAAAATGGTGTTGTTCTTTGCCTAACAATCGCAAAGTATTAGATATACTTCAAACTTCAAGTAAACCTAAAATTATGTAACTATGTAAAAGCTGCATAGCATATTAAATATATATATAGTCTCCTAACTTTATATGTCATTGTATTATACTTTATCACATATTTTGTACTGATATGTACGTTTTTGCATGGCCAAAAATAGCCGAAAGTCAAATTGGTTATCAGCCCTCGGGGCCGATATCGATATCAGCCCTCGAAATCCATATCAAGCCCCCGAGTTTAACTTCCGGTAACCTATCAATCAAAAACTATTTGTAAATAAAGGCAACAGTAGTATACCGCTGTTCAAAACTCATAAATCCATGGACAAAAAACAAAATCGGGGCAACAAACCAAAACCGAGGGAAACGCATTAAATATAAGAGGAGAACAACGACACCGAAACGCAACAGCACACAGAAACGGACCAAGCAACAGACAATACACCACGAGAATAACAAAATATAACATCAAAACCAAATACATAAATATGGGATAGACAAGTACCGTGCCACGTCTTATCTCAAAAATAAGAGAAAACAGAAACGACTCAACGTTAAAATGCAACACACACACAGAAACGAACAATATTATAACAATGACCATCTTCCTGACTTGGTACAGGACACTTTTAAAGGGGAATAAAAGTGGTGGGTTGAACCTGGTTTTAAGGCATGCCAAACCTCGCACTTTAATGGCACAGTTAAATATGTAAACAAGTTGTCATTCGAAGCACCAAAACGCCAAGTAGAGGTTTCTCATAGATCAAATGACGATGCATGTAAATTCATACAAGAAATGAAAAATGAGAACACAGTGAAAAGAAATTTAAAAAGTTACGAATCTGCTGTAGAAAAAAGTAAAAAACACAAAAGTTCCCGTAACATTTTGACGTAATAAAGAATTCAGAAAATGTATGACGCCGCACTAGAATGAGTAGCGATGTGGTATTCTTCCTAAGAACTTTTAACATTGGTAATGTAACACTTTAAGTTGTTTAATGTTTGCAATTCTTAAAAAACTTATTTATTGGTAAATATTTCTGAAACTTTGCTTACCTCTCACTTACTGTGATACGAACTTTTTTTAACTCACAGTGATACATATTTTTACTTTTTTTTTTCGTTAAATGTTTTTTTCAATTAGTGATGAAATTTACAACATTATTTGGTGTATGCTTTTTTTTTCTCTTGCTTTGAAATATGTGATAAATAGATTATTACATGTCATTTTCCATATGGCCCTGGCATCAGCCCACGACCCATATCAAGCCCTCGGGCTAAAGCCCTCTGGCTTGATATGGGAGTCTATGGGAGTCGGAGTATAGTATGACGTTCATTATCACTGAACTAATATACATATTTTGTTAAGGGCCTGCTACTCGCTACATTGAAGACCAATTGGTGGCCTTCTGCTGTTGTCTGCTCTATTTTGCCCTAGCATGTACCAGGGCCATATGGAAAATGCCATGTAATAATCTATAACTATTCATATTTTATATTAATATGTAACATATGCCGTTAATTTTGCCCTAGCATGTACATGTATATGGTTTGCAACAAAGATTCATTCAATCATTCAACTAGTTTTAAATTTTTAATACTACTTCTGTTTCTTGTATTAACTTCCACTACACCAACAACAACAACTACTACTCATACTACTTCTATAATATGTTATTATATTCTATAAATATTTGCATTTTAATTTTTTAATAAAAAAAATAAAACAGGTAAACCAACACCTTATAACAACATCACCAAGGACGTTGCTGTGTTTCTATAGCTTGGTTTTCATATCAATAATACATTGGAAATAGAAAGAAAGATAAGCATTCTTATTTTTTCATATATTTCACTGTCGTTTTATTGTTTTATTGAAATAAATATAATCTCAAGATAACCTATATTGGTATTGACATGATTAAACCCCATATATAATTAATGTAAAATTAATACTCTGGTCATTTCTGAAAGCAGTAGATTTTTCAAGAAAAGGTCAAAATAGTAAACTTTCTTTCAAACATTAATACTTGCCGAGCTGTGGCCATCCTAGTAAGGATTGACATTCTTTACAAGGTCAGGAGCCTCTGGCCCTTGTTAGTTGTGTATGATTTATAATTTTAGTTGCTTGTGTATAATTCGGAGTATAGTATGACGTTCATTATCACTGAACTAATATACATATTTTGTTAAGGGCCTGCTACTCGCTACATTGAAGACCAATTGGTGGCCTTCTGCTGTTGTCTGCTCTATGGTCCGGTTGTTTTCACTTTGACACATTCCCCATTTCCATTCTCATGATATGAACAAAAATGACTTAAGATGACTTATTTTAAAGAGTGAACAAAATGATGATTATTTTACTGTACATATTCGCAAGCCGAGGCTTATTATATGACCCTGATATTTCAAATTGAACAGATGAAGTAAAATGAGGGGTAAACAATCGATTGATTTGTATTGGTTTCAGATGTAGGTTACAGCATCCAATCGAAAACGCCTTCAAGATTATCACTTGTAGATTTAGACAATGCCAAATAAACAATAACCACGTTGAGGTTGTAAAACTCGTCTCTACAAACACAAGACGATATTAAGTGCCACCTTTTAATCAAATAATTGAAGGGGATGACAATGTTATCATATATATGTTGATATATCTTTAGAAAATTTTCAAACACTGAACACTATTTTGTACATTCTTATAGTATGTTGTCATTGGTTCAGTATGATTTAGTAGAAGTGGGCGTGCCGTCTATATGTCGTTAATAGATAGAACTTTGATGTATACATAACCACGGTCTTATTCTGCAAGGGTGAATTTGAACGGTCTTACTGTAACCCTTGGCTAGCAAAGATGCTCACTCTAAATACCTTTTTATGTTCAATACTTGCAGTATTGAACATGACGTCCTCAGCGTTGGAAATGAAGCAAAATATATTTTCCGTTTACAAAGACAAAAGTATACTTTTCGATAAGGACAACAGTGCTCAGAAGATGTTTTACAACCATAGAATTGTATGTGCCGTGCAATGTGTAAATGACATAAATTGTTGTGGAGCAAGCCATAATGTATCCACTAATATGTGCTTTCTTTATTTGAAGACATCTGCGCATTGTTCATATGCTATGGAAACAAGTTTAGAAAATATTGTTTTACACAAACACGATACGAGACGTAAGTATCCAAATTCTGAGAGTTTTGCATGTTTTTTTGTTATTTATTGGTATGACGTCTTTAATTTTAAATGCAAGTTTCGCCTGATTACTGTTAAGTTTGACAAAGAATTTGCTTTGATCCTTTATAGTTCTTGATAATATAATTAAAATGGCCAGCTGACTTTTACAGAGTTATATCCTCGCATTTGCTAATTAAAACTGAGCCATCTACTTGAAATTGATATTTATGTTTCCCCTACTATAATACAAAAGTATGGTATTTCTAGAGGCTTTTTATGAACACCATGATACATGCAACAACAAAAAATTATCTAATAAAAATTGAAACTGAGACAAGCCTGTCACGTCATGTTGGCTAATTACGGGTTTAACAGTAGCATTATCACCAGCGACATTTTTAAAATAAGGTACAAGTTCATAGAAATAAATGTCTATGATTCCTTTAAACTATCTGTAAAGAAGTATATTCCAGAGAGAATATGCGAAACAGAAATGATCTTCATTTTATAATAGTAAAACATAATTCTACGAATTGTATATGCAGAAGTTAGCTACTCCAAGGTCGAATTAACTAAATCAATGCTACTTTTTTTAGTGGAGTACTTTATGAATGAAACATGTGAAAGCAGGGACTATAATGGATATGTTAACTACACTATCAGTGGACTAACCTGTCAAATGTGGAATCTCCAAACACCGCACTCACATGGAATTACTGCACAAATGATGTCATGGATGTCGGACTTTAATTCAAACTATTGTAGAGATCCGGATGACACTTTATCTCCTTGGTGTTACACAACTGATCCATCTGTTCGTTGGGAATTTTGCCCAGTCCCAAAGTGTTAAATTCATTTTTAGAACCCGCAACGAAGTTGTCGGTGCCTTTTAGTTTTACCCTTATCCGATATTCCTAAATTCCGTAATTCCGTTATTCCGTCCTTCCTCAACAAAACATCCTACGGATTTTTTTTAACAATATCTTCAGATATTGGGCTGATTTTTGGTATGTGAGTTTACCATGATGAGTAACCGATCACATTTCGTTCCCCTCCGCTAATTTTTACTGAAATTACGGGCTTAGGACTTTGATAAATTGTTGAAAATCACAGTTATACGGAAAAAAAATTCTACACGACTTCAGATATTGGTTTATTTTTGGTATGTGAGTTAACCATGGTTGAGTTACAGATCAAGTTAAAGGTTTGTTCCGCTTCGCTAATTTTTGCTGAAATTACGTGCTTTGGACCTTGACAGTTATAGAGAAACTTTTGTTCTAGATGCTTTTAGATATGGGGTTGATTTTTGGCTTGTGAGTTAACCAAGATGAGTTACAAATCAAGTTGAAGTTTTGTTATGCTTGGTTAATTTTTGCCGAAATAATACTTTGATAAACTGTTGAAAATCACAGTTAAACGGACCTTATTTGTAAATGCTTTCAGTTATTGGGCTGTTTTTTTGGAATGCGAGCTCAACATGATGAGATACAGATCAAGTTAAAGTTTTGTTGATGTCCGCCATTTTATTTTCCAAAATTCAGGGTTTACAACTTCAACAATTGTTGGATATCACAGTTCTACAGACTTTTTTCTATACGCCTCCAGATTTTGAGCAGATTGTTTATATGTGAGACTACCATTATGTTTGTGTCCACATGTGTCATTGAAATTGCAGATTGATCACATTTTTAAGCCAGGACCATTCGTGTCGTTTTGACACATCTAGTTATTTACTAAAATATGTTCATGATATATTTTGTCTTAATCTATACAAAACACTAAACCAAAATATTTATATTCTGTACAATATGAAATAAAAAACAAACAGCATTAAAGACATATTGTATTTTTATACAAGATTGACTGTACCAGTTTACATGAAAAACCATACTGCTAATGGGTTTAAAAGTTAGGTCAAACTAACTAAACTTAATCCATAAATTCATGCTAAATCTAGGATTGCAACACCTTTTTTGACACATGGTCACATCTAGTGAAGAAAAGACCCCTATGATTTTTAAGTGATAAAAACAAGGTCATAGGTACTCAACATTGTGCAGAAAATTTGTTTCCAGATGGTAAAATGAAATGCTGCACACGGTATTGCATCCGAACTAACATATAGAGAAAAATCTAGATAGATTTTAAGGTCACTGTGTTGAAGTCCAACATGTCCAATGTCGTATACAAAAAACGATAGAATGTGTAAGAAGTCATACTTTTAAAATGAACAAAAACAAGAATGTGTCAAATGCCATATTTGCACTATCATTTTTACCGTGAAAGTGTGGGGAAATCTCTTATATGGCATTAAAAGTAAAAAGATCATATAATAAGGAAGATGTGCACTAAATTTCAAATTGTTGTGACTCCAACTTCATCAAAAACTACCTTGATCAAAAACTTTAACCTCAAACGGAACAGACGAAAGGACGCATAGACGGACGAACGGACGGACAATTGGACTTACAGACCAGAAAACATAATGCCCATAAATGGGGCAGAAAAAGTTCTGTCTCATGTCACTGGTTATCTAGCTAGCATATGTATCATGTTTGATAAATATTTACCCACTTATCTTAAGGGTTTGCCCCTTTACAAGTGAGCATAGAATTTGTAAGTTCGTTGACGAAGATCTAGAGTTTTTAGGTCTTTATATAAAGAAATAAGAAGATGTGGTATGAGTGCCAATGCGATAACTCTCCATACAAGCTACAATGTTTAAAAAGTTTACAGTTATAGGTCACAGTACTGTCTTCAACACAGAGCCTTGGTTCACATAGAAAAGAAGACAATAATGGGCATCACAGAGACAAGTGTAAAACTAAATACACAGCAAAACTAAATGTTTAATCTAAATAAAAAAACGAGAAACAAAAAACACTTATGAACTACATAAAAAAACGACAACCAAGGAATAACAGGTTTCTAACTAAAAACAAGTGCAAACCAAATGCAGGGAGTTTAAACGTTCTTAAAGGTGCCTCCTATCTTCACCCTAATCTGGAACAGAAGTTTAAAATCACAATATTGAAAGATACAATATGAAACATTAATTGAAATTGTTTAATACCAGCAAAAAGAGATATTAACAAAAACAATACCAATACAGCATAGCATAAAACATAACATATTTTTGTTTGTGTTATTTGATACTTTCCGTAGATTTAGATTGTGACTACCTGATTATTTTTGAAGTGTGATGTATGCAAGGAAAGGAAGCAATTAGCATTCCATGAAAACAGGTGGCAGGGTAACAAACAGTTAAAGTGTTGAAAAATGGCAATACCTCTGATTAAGGTTAAAAAGCATGATCAATTTCGCGAATCAGAAGCAATCTCGCAGGTCTTTTCATTTTACAAATGCAACCCAATATTTTTCTCCTTGTCACTAGTGTCTTGAAAAAAACCCTGAGCTGAGCTGATTATCAGTGTCGACGTACACCCCTTTTTATTTGCACTTGATATGAAAAGAAAATACTTCTGTCTACTTTTTTTTTATTAACAGGACCACGCATTGTGTGAACTCATAAATAGATATTCATAGTTAAGAATGTCAGTCAAATTTTCTAGCAGAACGATTGGTTCCGGTTTTGTTTTATGATATGTAACCCAATATTTTGGAATGCATTACCAAAAAAACTTCAAAATGCAAAGTCAGTGCCTGTATTCAAAAAGAACTTAAAAACTCGCTTTTTTCGACAAGCATTTTTAATCCCTTAAATTCGTTTCTGTGATACATTGTGCCATAGACGTTAGCCTGCTTTTGATTTATCGAACCTTTCTTTTAACTGGAGATATGTTTCATTTATAATATGAACATTGTATGTTTTTAGTAGCACACATATTTTTTTTCATTTCAGTAATTATATTTTTACATGGTAATATTCCTTTTTAATCTTTTGAATACGTTTTCAAATTTTTAACTTATATTTGACAATTTTTAATAGCAATCTTATTTTAGACTTTTTTGGCTATTTTATTTTACCAACTTTATTCAGTATAATTTTATTTTGACTCATTGATATATATATATTCCAATTTTTGTAAAAAAATCCACATTATTAATCCTTTTATCTAGAAAAGTTTTAACACTTAAATATTTATTTTGTGTGTTCATGTTTTATATTTTTATCACTGTCTGTGTGTATATTTCGTTTAACATGTGATGTAAAGCGCTTTGAGTAATATTGTTTTAGATTTAGCGCTATAGAAAAATTGTAATAATAATATGTAGGTTTCATATTCATGGTTTATTTATTTTATTGTTATCGCAGACAAACGCGAAAGCTGGTCCTATATCTTTTACAAACTTCTAAAGAATATATCTGCCTTTTGTGTCTTCTTCTAGTTGTATCTTCTTCAAAACCATGTCTTTTATATTAAACACGAAAAGTGAACATGTGCAGAAGTAGAACCAAAGTGTGTCTATCACAATTGTCGTATAGGTTTGCCAGGTCTTCTAATTGAAACACCACTGCCTTCTCATAATGATGTTGAGTTTAATATATGTATGTAACAAACTCAGCTTATGCCGTTTATGTCATAATATTTCAACTGCTTTCGGTCTTCTTTTGTGTCTTCTTTGCATTCTGTATGTGTTGTCAACAGCTGCGAGACAAGACGGGTAATAATACTTTCTTGTCTTTGCATTCTGTATGTGTTGTCAACAGCTGCGAGACATGACGGGTAATAATACTTTCTTGTCTTATTACAACGCAAGACTTTGTTTTGCCAGCATCTATAAATTCTGTAAAAAATGTTGCACAATCCACTTATCGTTTGTTCATTTTCATGTTCATTACCTCTCTGAAATGGATAAAGCAAATCTTTATCACAAATGAAACATTGATGTATATTTTTCAATGGGATCTGGCTGTTGGTCTTTCGACCGAAAAATACTTCTAAAATCTTTCGGGGACTTGCGTTTACTCAAACTTCTAGATGTCGTTGGTGAAATATGGCGTTTATGTGCACTCTCAAATTTTTAATTTATAAACTTTATTCTGCCCAAATTATAATATTTGTGATAATTCTTTTTGTTTTTGCTTTCTATTACCTCTATGTTGTTTGATCACCAAATATATTGAGGGATAGTGGTTGCATTGACTTCATCGAGTTCATTAAAAGGGGTATTTTTGGTTTTAATGTTTATAATATCTCATTGAGCGTTACTAAACGTTGTGCGGCAATTTTGAAGAATATAAAAGATGAGGTTTTAGTCTGGAATTACTGACTTAATTTTCTTCTTTTTTGCCGATATACTCGGAGACTAACATTCTGTTATCAGACGAATCGACCAAGTGCTGTTACTGGGTTCAAATGGTATAAATTGTACATGTTGTATTACCCATTATGTTTATGTCGAAAATTAATGTCAATTCATTGATGCTAAGGACGAAAATATATGACAATCAAAATTATTTTGCAAAAATGGTAGACCTGAAAAAATTTGATTTGTCATTTGAATAGGGACTTTTCTTATTGAATTTTCCGCGGGATAAAGTATTTTTGTGATTTAATTTTTTTCGTAAACTGTAGCAAAAAAATCTTTTACAGGATATTTTACAAACACTCCATTTGACAATCTAGTAAAAATGCAATAATAGTTATCAAAAGTACCAGGATTGTAATTTTATACGCCAGACGCGCGTTTCGTCTACATAAAACTTATCAGTGACGCTCAGATCAAAATAGTTAAAAAGCCAAACAAATACAAAATTGAAGAGCATTGAGGACCCAAAATTCCAAACAGTTGTGCCAAATACGGCTAAGGTAATCTACTCCCGGGGTAAGAAAATCCTTAGTTTTTCGAAAAATTCAAAGTTTGATAAACAAGGAACACAATATTGATATAAACCTTCCGCAGCGCAGTGCAATGCATTTGAAACGTTACTGATATTTTTTGATAAATTCACTTTTCGCTACTACACCTTGACATCTGCAGCTGCAACCTAACAGACTTAAGAAGGTATAAAAAGGTTAAGGAAAATAATTCGTAAGATAATCACTATGTAAATAAGTGTCAACCTTTGTGATACAATTTTTCTAAGCTTCTAGGTGTCATATGTTGAGAAGGATCTGCCTACCCTTCAAAAGCACATGAGACCACCCCTTGTTGTTTGCGGGGTTCTTGTTGGTTATTCTTTAATTTCTATGGTGCGTCATGTGTACTTTTGTTTGTCTGTTTATCTTTCCCCTTTTTAACCATGGCGTTGTCAGTTTTTTTTTTCGATTCATGAGTTTGACTGTCCCTGTGGTATCTTTCGTCCCTCTTTTACAAGGATTGTTTCCAATCTGTTAAATGTAAATGCTTAAAATACACTCATCTGATAAAACTTGACTTTTACAAGCGTAAAGCTGATAAATAGTTAGCTCCCTGAACCAAGGTCTGCCCCCCTTACTTAGTGTGTACTTTGCTTTTGCCTGATTCCCGTTTGCACATTTTATTCTTTTTAGTCATCAGTTTATTTTTGTTGATACATGTTTTGTTGACATGGACGCCGTCATGAATGCAATCTATGATACTATTTTTTAAAAGAACAATGTAGCAGTCACGTACGAAAAGATATTGCACATTTCCTTGGTAAGCCTGAATCATCCATGTGCATAGAAATATTGGGAGATAATAAGAAAAAATGTGTCAATATTTGAATGAATTGTAAGTTCCCTATAAAATTTTGAATAGAAAAGATAACAACTTGCCATATCTTTTTGTTTTTGTTTGAAAAGAAACACTTTAAACTACTAAGTATTTAAATCGCCTTTTCTCATATTTCAACAGAGTAAGGCGAATAGTTTAGTCTATATATATATACCTCGTAACCTAGAAAGGTAGATATGCGTTCTAATATTTGATATATTCCACTGTCATTTTAATAATTTTTGTTGAAACAAATATGATATCTTTCCATATTGATATTGAAATGATTGGATCTCATTTATAATTCATGTACAACTAATACTTTGGTCATTTAAGAGTATCCGATACAGTTTCAAGGGAGGTAACTCTTGGCGCGACGTTAAGCGTTTGGAATCCCAAAAAAACGTCACTCTTTGTGGGACGTAATGCGTGTAATTTTCCGTAAGTAGTAAGGTCATAGGGATTTTTTGATGCTCCGATTTCTGTTTCTCCCGCATGCTAACTTTTACACCATTAATATTAGACTAGTGTATTTAATTCTTACAGGATAACAGTCTAATAAAATCATAAGAAATAAAACACATTACTGTTTCTGAGAGATCTTCAACAAAATATCGTATAGTGAGCAATCTTAAGACGACTGACCCTTTCGGTGTAAAGACTATAATGCATGTCAGTTATCCTTTTCATAAATATTTATCATCAATGATTTGGTCCGGATCCGATTTTCTGTCATTTAATTACAGCACAGAAAACCAATGATATTTTAAAACTAATATAAAAATAATAGGAACACGACAAAGTAAACTTTCTAACTGAACAATTTATTCAATTTATCTATGTTAGGTAAATAATGGGAGCCAGCTAATATTAACAATGATACAACTTTAATAAAAGAACAAAAATCCTATTTCCTCTACGTAGCACGTATTTTATCTAACAAAAGGCAATAGCCAACAATATCTTTATACGCCCGTAAACATTTGACGGGACGTATTATGGTATACAAATGACCGGTGTCCGTCTGTCCGTTGTAAACATGATACGGTATATTTATACATAACGTTGCAGAGGGTATAATGTGTTTACCCGTCCGTCTGACTGTCAGTCAATCATGTTTCTTGTCATCGCAACTACACTCAAACCACACATCAGAATTTCATGAAACCTTGTTGGATAATAAGGACAACCATACGTAGTTGTGCATATCGACAAGAAATTACAATTCATTTTTTTTTTATAGTTACGCCCCTTTGAACTTATTTGCTCCAATATACGTCTGCAGCATTTTGACGTCGCTACTACTCTAGCTGAAACCACATAACAGAATTTCAAGATTATAAGGACATACTACTAGTATGCAGATGTGCATATTGACAGGAAATTATGATTCTTTTTCTTTATTATACAATTTTGTTTATTACAGTTATTTCATTTCTCCACTGACAAAGTGGGGACGTAGTTATGTGAGTGCGCTCACTAAGGTTCTTTCATATCCTTATTTCATTAAACTTAACCTGGTTGTTTTTTTCATGATGGTTAAACGATCTGTATATGTTTTGGTAAACTTTTTGAGTTATGGACTTTGTAACTATAACAGGGGTATGTGTTTTTCACAGTTCGCGCTGTATCTCAAAACTATTTATGATAATTGCTTAAAACTTTACAAACTTCTTAATAATATTAATTTGACGATCTGTATAGTTTTTGAGGATAATTCAAAGTGTAGTCAACAGTTATTGAGTTTATGAAAAAGAGGAGTTTTTCACATGTCGCGCCGTATCTCAGAAACTATTTATAATTATTGCATAAAATTTCACATACTTGTTAGTTAAATTATTTTTCAGATCTGTACCCTTTTCGTGATGAATCTTTAATTCATTTTTGAGTTCTTGGACTTTCATTGAGCTTCAATTTGGTATCATAGAAAATATGATGTGATATATAAACTTCCTTTTGAGCTAGAATAAGGAATGAGTCAAGATATACTTAGCATAACTACCTGTACAACCCCCATGTTGTTTTAAAAACATGTATTATAGTTTTTTGTCATAAGACAACGGGCGTATCATGCGTTTGTAGCGCAGCTGTTTTTTTTTTTTTTTTACAAACATATTTGAGAAATGACGGAATGACAGCAATAAAATGCAATTTCCAATACAATTAAAATTTACAAATGGCTTACTATCTTTAGGAATATTTGATATGCACTGATTTTTGAACGTGTCCATACGATATCAGTTTTATAGAAATTTGGCAAGAATTGTACACTTGTTTTGATTTTTAATCGCAACTTGCCACCCTCTCTCCTCCCCGCCCCCCCCCCCGCCCCCCCAAAAAATAACATTAGAAACTGAGGAGTAAGTATATAATATTATGTTCTAATTCGCAAAGCTTGACCGAACATAAATTATTTAGTCAATAAAACTCAACACAG